>NC_050464.1:17721502-17745986 GCF_903995425.1 Onychomys torridus | reverse complement strand
TGTTGAAGAGATCAAAGATGGCCAGAGCACCAGGTGGCAGTGGTAGCACACCTTTAATCCCAGCACTCGGGAGGCAGAGGCAGAGGCAGAGGCAGGCGGATCTCTGTGAGTTCGAGGCCAGCCTGGTCTACAGAGTGAGTTCCAGGACAACCAGGACTCCAAAGAGAAACCCTGTCTTGCGGGGGGATCCTGGACTACAGCCTCATTCCTGTAGAGGCAGGGAGGCAAGAGGCTGCCTGTAGGAGGAACTAAGCACCTAATACCTCCACAGGAGACTGGCCACCTCCAACCTCCAACTGGGGCAAAGCATCTCTTCCCACTCACTGCCCCAGATTCCCAAGCTGAAACCGTTTGTCACAAGGCACCATTCTAACTCTGCCCTCTCTCACCCATCCCCAGAGTTCTACCCTTAGAGCGTTTTGTTGCTGTTGTTTTTTGAGACAGGGTTTCTCTGTGTAGCTTTGCACCTTTCCTGGAACTCACTCTCCAGCCCAGGCTGGCCTCGAACTCACAGAGATCCACCTGCCTCTGCCTCCCAAGTGCTGGGATTAAAGGCGTGCACCACCACCACCTGGCCCCTATAGCGTTTTGACTGAGCCTGAGGCCCCATGCTTTTACCTACATGGTCTAGGTAGGGTATAAGGGTACCACTCCTCCATTCTTTAATTTTTTTATTCCATTTTAACTCTGTGTATATGTGTGTTTGTTTGTATAGGGTATATGCACATGTGAGCACATTGGAACCTCTGGAGCCAGAGTTACAGGCAGCTATGAGCCAAAGGATGTGGGTGCTGAGAACTGAACCCAGATCTTCTGGAAGAGCAGCACATGCTCTTAACTGCTGGGCCATCCCTTCAGCCCCCTACTCCTTTGTTCTTGGGAATGTTCTAGCCACTTCTCTGGCCTCCTTATTACCTTTCATCTGGCTGGCCTTGTTCTCACCTAAGCACCTCAGAGTCTGCCTGGCAGGCACAAAGTGCTCTGTGAACACTGAGCACGGGGCTGGTGCTAGCTGCCTTTGCCAATGACCCTGACATCCAGGAAAGCCCAGGAAAGGCACACTGGGTCACAGACCCGCTTCCTTCGGTCCTGTCAGCTGTGTGTCCACACTGCTTCATCTGGACTCCTAGGAAGCTCTGCACTGAGTTCCATGCTCACTCACAATAGCTTCTCTCTCTCTCTCTCTCTCTCTCTCTTTTAAATGATTTATTTTTATTTTATATGCATTAGTGTTTTGTCTGCATGTATGTCTGTGTGCGGGTGTTGGATCCCCTGGAGCTGGAGTTACAGACAGTTGTGAGCGGCCATGTGGATGCTGGGAATTGAACCCAGTCTCCTGGAAGAGCAGTTGGTGCTCTTAACTGCTGAGCCATCTCTCCAGCCCAAGAGGTTCTCTTGATTCTCATCTGGCACAACTAACTTGCCTCTCAGGTCCTGCTAAGCTCTTGGTTTTGCTGAAAAGAGCATGTGAGATTCCATAAACTTACAAACCGGTTGAGCCACAGAAGAACAAGGCTTCGTGTGTATTTGTTACTTTCTAATTGTTGTGATAAAGCTCTCTGACAAAAGGAACGGAGGAGCTGGGGAGATGGCTCAGTGGTGAAGAGAACTTGCTGCCCTTCCAGAGGACCCGGGTTCGGTTCCCAGCACCCACATCCAGTAGCTCACAACCACCTGTAACTCCAGCTGCAGGGGATCTGATGTCCTCACATATACATACACATGCACACACACACAATTTTAATATAAAAAATTAAAAGTAGCTGGGCAGTAGTGGCACACATCTTTAATCCCAACACTCTGGAGGCAGAGGTGGGCTGATCTCTAAGGTCAAGGCCAGCCTCGTCTACTGAGTGAGTTCCAGGACAGCCAGGACTACACAGAGACACCTGTCTCAATCACTCAATCACTCACTCACTCACTCACTTACTCAATCAATCAATCAATCAATATAAAAATTCCATAGCTACTGTACCTTAGAATAACAGTCTTCCAAAAATACAGGTAGGACTTAATTGGATATCTGGGCTCAGTAACACACAGGACAAAGGTCACCAATATCCTTGGGAGCATGAAATCATATTCACTCATTCACTTACTCACCTATTCATCAGGTTATTATCAATTGAGTGTTTATCACCTTATGCCTGGCACTGTTCCAGTCACTGGCTTATCCTCACAGAAATAACTGGGAAGTTCTCTGAGCTCAATGAACTCACCTACCATCCCAACTATATTGCCACTAGGGCAGAAAGTTCTCAGATCCTTTTATGAGCCCCTGTCTCACTATGTAGCCCAGGCTTGCTTCAGACTTGCCGCCCTCCCACCCCAGCCAAGGATTAGGGGATTACAGAAATGAGCTGCATGCCTGGCTCGACTCCTTCTGTTACTGACTACCCGAGCGTTGCTCTTCAGGCTCCTTCCTCATGTCTGTTTGGTACTGGAAGGCTCATTGGCCTGGAGTTTGCCAACTAGGTTAGGCTCGCTGATCAGTAAGCTCCAGTGATCCTCCGGTCTCTGGGTTTTGGTCTCGCCATTGTTGGGATTGTAAGTGTGTACCACCGCATCTGGCTTTTTTTTTCCCTTGGCATTTATTTATTGTGGGTACTCCCATGGCATGTGTGTGGAGGTCAGAGGACAGTTCTCAGGAGTCATTTCTCTCCTACCACCATGTGGGACCCTGGGTTCTAATTTACTTGTCAGGCTTGGTGGCAAGCCCCTTAACGCATCCCCCTGGCCTATGCCTGGCTTTTATGTGGGTTCTGGGAAATGAACTCAGGTTCTGACACTTGAGAGGCTGGTGCTTTGCTGATGGAGCTGTCTCCCTCACACTAAGCCAGGGTTTTCTCAACTCCTTTTAAGACTGTCTTGTGTTTGTTCTTCAGTCACATCAAGGTTGCTATTGAGGCCATACACAGCCAAGCATTATTAGTAATCTTAAGGTTCATCAGATGCCAATGAGATCTCAGTTCTCCAAGGGAGCCACGAAACGTTCCCTGTTTAGGAGAGATATCTTAGAAAGCCTTTGGCTGCAGCACCTCACTCCCACCGGGCAGTACCATGCCAGAAGATGTCAGTAGAGACCGGCTGAAGAGCCTTAGCCCTCCAAGCTAGGGTTTGTCACCTGGTAGGGAGACTGAATGCTCTCTCCTTCCTCTCACCCCCAGAAGGTGACAGAGGAGTCCCCCTGAAAGAGAAGAATCAAGTAAAACCCAGGATCCACCCATGGAGGCTCACGACAGTGATCCCAGCACCTGGGATGTGGAGGCAGGAGGATTGGAAGTCAAAGCTGTCATCAGCTACATAGTGATTTTGAGGCCAGCCTGGGTTACATGAGACCCTGTTTTTATTTATTTGTTTGTAGACCTGGCTGGCTGTGCTGGAACTCTCTGTATAGGCCAGGCTGTCCTTGAACTCACAGACACCTGCCTCCTTCTGTCTCCCAAGTGCTGGGATTAAAGGTTGCACCACCATGCCTGACTTGAGCCCTGTTTTGTTTGGTTTTAAATCCAGGATCCAATTTTTAAAAATCACCATATCTAAGAACCAAGAAAAGCTGAACTTGAATGAGAAAAGATAATAGAGAAATGCCAACAGCAAGATAACACAAGATGTAAAAAAAGAACCCAACAGAGCGTAGAACTGATGAAAAGGACAGAGGATGCCAGGTGTGATCCCAGCACTTGAGGCCAGCCTCAGCTACATACTGAGTTTGAGGCCAGCCTGAGCTACATGAGACAGTCAGAAAACAAAGGAAAATAGGACTAGGGATGAGAGTTGCCCGGTGTGCATGAGACCTTTGGCTCTGTCCCATGTTTCTTTCCGCTGCTGTGTGACATTACTCCAAACAAAAGCAGCTTAGGGGAGGTAGTCAGGGTTCATTTACCTTACAGGTCACACACAGCCCCTCATCGACAGAAGTCAGGCAAGAACTCAAAGCAGAAACCCTGGAAGAACACTTCCTGGCCCAATTATCTGCCCATGCTTAGCTAGCTTTCTTATACAGCCTGGTACTGACTGCCAAGGGAATGGTGCTGCCCACAGTGGGCCGGTCTCTCCTGTATCAGTCAGCAGCCAAGACTGTTTCCCACAGACATGCCCATGGGCCAATCTAATCTAAGCAGTTCCTCAACTAAGGCTGTCCTCTCCTCCCTGATGGCTGTAGGCTAGGTTAGGACAATTAAATGACAATTAAAACCAACTGGGACTGGTTCATTCCATCCTCAGCACTGAGGCAGGGAGGAGGCTGAGTAGACAGTTAATGAGCTCGAAGATAGAACTATAGACTTTCCAGTCTGAACAAGAGAAAACTGGATTTACGCTGGGAGAAGGAACCTAAGGAGTCTTGTGGGAGCAAGGACAAGTCTTTAAGGGAACTAGAGAGAGGGCTCATTGGTGAAGAGTGCTTGCACCCACATCAGCCTGTAACGTCAGCTCCACGGGAATCCTACACTGGCTTCTGGACTGGCAGGCACCTGCACCCACATTGCATGTACACACACACACACACACACACACACACACACACACACACACACACATTTAAAAAAAAAATAGCTAGATAGTGGTGGTGCACGCCTTTAATTCCAGCACTCGGGAGACAGAGGCAGATGAATCTCTGTGAGTTCGAGGCCAGCCTGGGCTACAGAGTGAGTTCCAGGACAGGCTCCAAAACTACAGAGAAACCCTGTCTCGGGGAGAAAAAAAAAATAGGACTTAACCCAGAAGCAGAAGAGAGAGGTTAGGGCTGGAGAAAAAAATAAATCAGTAAGTCATGGTTAAAAAGATGCCCAAGGTGGCAAAAGGCATAAACTGCCAAATTTAAAAAGCCGCTAGAACCGATTCAGAAAGCACCAACCCAAAGAAATCCACAGCAACAGCTCGTCGGAGAATCCCCCCAAAAGGAAAACCCAATACCACACCAACGGCACATGGGTTCAGATGCCAGACTTTCTGGATAGCCTGGCCACAGCTCCCAGTCCCCCTTGCAGGCAGGCTGCCTTGGGGACCAGTTTTCTTGAGACTCTTAGGCAGGGGAGCTGTGTATTAGGCAGAAGTATATTTTGTTTCCTTAAAGTTTTCAGTCCTCAGAAGCCTCGAGACCTTGGTAGAGTTTTGCGAGCCTGCGTGGACCCTCTCTCTTTCCTCCCTAAAGCTACAGGATGGACACCAGGTCCTTTGTCTAGGTATGTGTGAGTTGATAATAACTGCTACTAAGCTCCTTAATAGTGACCACTGTTCCTCACCATGTGGCACCAGATGGCCACTGATTGTCTCTTGTCTAATTTGATGTTTTTGCGCAAGTGACTGGTTCATCCTGCTTTGAGTGCTGGGTTGCCTCAGTCTTGTGTACTGACCAGAAATTGCAAAAATGTTCACAGAAGTATGACCTTGTACTCCAGTGTTGTAAACAGTCTCCTGGGCAAAGAAAGAGAGAACCTTTCTGTTATTTGAAAAACAACAAAACCAAAAAAACATCTTTTAATCCCAGCACTCAGGAGGCAGAGGCTGGTGGATCTCTGAGTTTGAAGCCAGCCTGGGCTACAGAGCGAGATCCAGGACAGCCAGAGCAGCATAAAGGAAGACTCTGTCTCAAAACAACAACAAATTTTTGAATTCATTTTTAGTGTGTCAGTATGTTTGTGTGACAGTGCAGATCTGGAGAACAGAGGACAACCTGCAGGAACCAGGTCTTTTCTATCATGTGGGTCCTAGGGATCGAACTCAGGTCTCTAAGATTAGCAGCAAGCGCCTTTATCCACTGAGCTGTTTCAATGGCCTGAACCCTTGTGCTCTTGCCTCGCATGCTCTTCCGGAACCTGGCAAAGCCCCCACCAGCGTCCACTAGCATGAATAGCCAATAATTGGGCAGTCTACCTTGCATTCAGAGATCTCTTGCCTCTACTTGCTAGGGTAGAAGGCATGAGCCACCACACTTGGATCTCTAAATATGTTCCGAGGTTGGCTGAGTCACAAACATGGAACCTGAAGCTTTAGAGGGTCCAGGGCACACTATGGCTTGATTGTGAATCTTCCCACTTTTACCAGCTGGCTGGTTTCCACAAACCTAGAAAGGCAAAGGAGGCAGCTTGGCTCCAGGAAAGGGTAGAGCAAGTTGGACAGCCTAATCATCGCTATTCATGCTAGTGGATGCTGGTTGAAACAGGCCCAGTGAGTCCACAGGAGAGGAAGGCTCTCACCTTTGGAGCTAGCCTGAGCTACATTGTTTAAAAAAGTAAACATGAAAACAAAATAATAAAAGGACCCCTGTGTATGTCTGACCATCGGAAGCCCCTTTCAGTGGCCAGGATGTGATTTGGGGGGTAACCGGTCTACCAGTACCCCTGTGCCCCAACACTCCACCGTCTTAGGAACTGCCCGCAAGGACGGCGCTTCATTTGAGTTGTGTGGTCAGCCTTGTGACTTGGTATTGTGGGCGTCTGGCTGCCTTTCTGGAAAGCGGGGGTCTGGGCTGCCCGGTGAGACAAGGGGTCAGTACTTCCTGCTGCCTCACACAGGCGTCCAAGTGCAGGCCTCTCTCCGTGTTAGCATCTCTGCCCTTGGCAGACTCCCATGGCTGTAGCTAACGCTGAATGTCTGTGCCATCCCAGTTCTGTGAGACAGATCTTCCTAGAATCCTCCCTCAAAGCAGGTCCTGAATGCCTCTTGGTCTGATTTTGTGCACATTTGACAGAAGGTGCGTGGGCTTGTCAAAGATGAAGGCATGGTTGGACAGACACAGCCAGCCCTCAATACACAGTGTGGCTGAAAATATTTAATACAGAGTTCTTGAGGACATCAGAGTTAAATTTAGTCTCAGATACCAAAGAGGATAAAGGCCGGGGGTGTGGCCCAGAAGTCCAGCCCTACACAGTACAGTAGAACTGCCTACTGAGGCTGGGGGCTGTGCTCAACCTTAGAGCACCTGCCTAGAACTCAGTGAGGGACAGGAGGTGTGGCTCAGTGTAGAGCACTTGCCTAGAATCCCCCAGTGAGGGGCTGGAGTGTGGCTCAGTGGTAGAGCACCTGCCTAGAATCCCCCAGTGAGGGGCTGGGGTGTGGCTCAGTGTAGAGCACTTGCCTAGAATCCCCCAGTGAGGGGCTGGGGTGTGGTTCAGTGGTAGAGCCCCTGCCTAGAATCCCCCAGTGAGGGGCTGGGGTGTGGCTCAGTGGTAGAGCCCCTGCCTAGAATCCCCCAGTGAGGGGCTGGGATGTGGCTCAATGGTAGAACACCTGCCTAGAATCCCCCAGTGAGGGGCTGGGGTGTGGCTCAGTGGTAGAGCAACTGCCTAGAATCCCCCAGTGAGGGGCTGGGATGTGGCTCAATGGTAGAACACCTGCCTAGAATCCCCCAGTGAGGGGCTGGGGTGTGCTCAGTGGTAGAGCGCCTGCCTAGAATCCCCCAGTGAGGGGCTGGGGTGTGGCTCAGTGGTAGAGCACCTGCCTAGAATCTCCCAGTGGGGGGCTGGGGTGTGGCTCAGTGGTAGAGCACCTGCCTAGAATCCCCCAGTGAGGGGCTGGGGGTGTGATTCAGTAGTAGAGCACCTGCTTAGAATCCCCCAGTGAGGGACTGGGGTGTGGCTCAGTGGTAGAGCACTTACCTACCATGTGGGAAGCCCCAGGTTCTATTCCCAGCACCACCCAGTGAGGACATGTAAGGATAGAAGTCCGCTGTTGGGAAGGCATGTCTAAAACGCAAGGAGGAGGCTGTTCCCAGTGGGTTGTGGCGTGAAAGAGCAGACAGCCTCAGACTGAGGCTGGCCCAGTGTTGTTCCTGAGGCTGTGACAGCAAACGGAAACTGACAGGAAGTCACTCAGCCTGAGTTGCCGAGATGTGACTTGGGCGTTCTGACTCACTCCCAGGACTATGGGGAAATAGAAAGGGTGGCCTGCTCAGGGTTCAGACCCCATGCTGGTCAGCTGTGCCCCAGAACAGATCTTCCCACCTGCCAGGTTTCCATGATGGGAAGGGCCAGCCGAGCACCCTCAAGACCAACTCAGGTTCAGTGTCTCCCCAGGACAGAGCTGAAGAAAGCTTTTTACTTGTGGCTTATTGCAGTGTGAGGATAGAGGGTAAAGCTTGGAGGGTGGGTGCGGGAGAGGCTAGGGCTGCGTGTCCAGTTGACCTCTCCTTCTGGGGTCACATGAACAGCATTTCATTCTCTTGGCGATGATGGATACTTCCTGTGTGAAACAGAGACAGTTCTCTACAATGATATGAAAAGTGAGCCTTTTAGTATCTTGTAGGCTTTTAGGGAGATGATTTTGTCCAAGAGACTGTGGAAGAGATTTGAGCACATCTCATGAAATCCAAGATGTTATAGTATTTGCTGGGTTGGCTGTATTTAATACTGTGTGTGTGTGTGTGTGTGTGTGTGTGTGTGTGTGTGTGTGTGTGTACACATGCATGAGAGAACAACCTCAAGAACTGTTCCTCAGGAAAGCCAACTACCATCTTGAAACATGGCCTCTCATTAGCCTGGAGCTCACCAATTAGGTCAGGATGCCTCAGGAGTCCTCTTGACTTCAGAAGTTTTTATTTTTATTTGTGTATGATGATGTATATGCCCGTATGGAGGTCAGAGGACAACTCTGAGGAGTCCATTCCTTTCTTCCACTGTGGGTCTCAGGGACGGAACTCAGGTCACCAGGCTTGCCCACCAAGTGCTCTTACCCGCTGAGCCATCTCACCAATAGCCAGGGTTTTGTTTTTAAATATAAACTCTGGAGGTTGAACTCAGTTCCTCAGACTTGCAAGGCAAGTGATTAGTCCCCCCACACCAGGCCCTTAAATAATACTTTTGAATCAGTGGTATTTTCCATTTATGATGGAGTTCTCAGGACCTGACCCCAGCATCAGTTGAGAATCAGCTGTAACCAGCCATAGATGTCCCTAGAGCCTTGGCATCCGGGGTATTATGGGAATGAGTCTTACAGATGTAGAAGCCTAGACCTATATGTGTCCCTAGGACCTATGGATGTCAGACTAGCCCAGGATTTCTAAGTGCCAGGGTGCCAAGCTGTGTGTCCACCATAAGCCTCCTTGTTAGTTTTGCCCATTCTTGAGGCCCAGGGTCTCTTGTAGAAGCACTGTGATCAGCCAGGCTCTCCAGGGTTCTTCCCAGGGCCAAGTCCAAAGACTTAGAACCATGCCACATTCAGACAACTCAACAGCCCAGCCTTTGGGGTGAAGTACCTGTCTCTCTCCTAGGGTCTTAGCCCACACCTTGTCTTTGTGCAGTTGTGTGGGAGTCTCCGCAAACACCATGGCCAGCAGAGTGTTAATTCTGGAGAGGCAAGAGGGAAATTTGGTTCAGCACCACTTCAAGCAGGTTATTTTAGGCATATTTAAGCAGAGTACAATTTGGAAAAAAAAAAAAGTTTCCTGGTGATAATTAACTCAATCTTGTGTATATAACAAAGCTTAAGACATGATTATATTGAAACCTTTCATAAAGTACAAGTGACATCTTCCATAATGATAGGTTCTTTAGATTAACTAAGGGAGCAGGCTCAAGGTAAATAATGCTCATGATAAGGGTCCCCGGAAGGCTAGTACTGTAGATCAACTGAGATAAACGTAAGAGTCTGGGAAAGCCGGTGTGACCTGTCCATATATATAGCACAGAGGTCACCAGGCCATTCCATCTATCCACAGCCTTCTGGGCAGAAAACAGGTTATATATTGCTCCCTTTGAAGAGACAACCGCGTGTGTTTAACCTTCCTGGTTTCCCTGGTGCTTAACTGTGAGTATAAGGATCTCCATGTTTCCTACAGGGTTGGAGATGCTCAGGACACTGGGAGTCCATGGCTTCTGTTCTGGTTGTTGGCTAAAGGGCCCACCCACCCTGCCCTTGGCTGACACCACTGGGGTAGTTGTAGTGTTGGCTTTTTCCTAGGCTGTAGCTGCCTTGCTGAGTCGACTTCCCCCCCTCGGTCCATGCATCCCTCCCTCGGTCCATGCATTCCCCCCTCGGTCCATGCATCCCTCCCTCACGCTGAAGTGATCCAGTGGGCACTCCTGCCAGCCCCAGGGGCACTCCACCCCTCCTCCCTGACATCTGCCATTTCTCTCTGCCCACAGTTCTGTCACCGACATGGGGGACTCTCACGAAGACACCAGTGCCACCATGACTGAGGCAGTGGCCGAAGAAGTGTCTCTTTTCAGCACGACGGACATGGTTCTGTTCTCTCTCATCGTGGGGGTCCTGACCTACTGGTTCATCTTTAGAAAGAAGAAAGAAGAAGTACCAGAGTTCAGCAAGATCCAGACCACGTGAGTGGCGTCCCTCAGAGTCCCCTTGGCTACCCCTTTTGATGGGCACCCTTGGCATCTCGTCTTTCCATGCTGTTCCCTGTGTTGGGGCGGTAGGCTATAAGAAGCAAGACTCCTGGGCACTTGAGGCTTGAGTGTGGGGGTGTGACCCTATGGGTAGGTGACGCTTTGAGTCTTCGTTAATGAGACGACTCACACCACACACATACACATGGAAGAACAAAGCAGAGCTGGGTTTACCTTCCCCGTGAGTGATCTTCCGAGCCAATGTCCCTGCAGTCTTTGCCCACTGTTTCCCAAACCCTTCTAGAATGCGTGGCTGTGACGGATGCAGACTCTTGGCTTCACTGAGTTTATAGTCTCTTGCTGGGCCAACCTGGCGAGATGTTGAACCTTTTTCCCCCTCTCTGTTTCTTGGTCTACTTAGTGGCAGAGCGCCACTCCTCCTGGGCTCTGTGGAGTACTTGATGAGGTCACGGCATGAACTTACCCACGGGGCCTGACTTCTCCTTCCTGATGCATGTGTTAGTGCCAGAGTGTACTTTGAACCAAGCCTCCTAAGGACCACTGAGATGGCATTCCATGGGAGAAGCTGAGGCCTGCAATACAAGCAATTCAGTGGAGGCAGGAGGGTCGGGAGTTCAAGGTCATGCTAAGCTGTGTGTCAGCCTGAGCTGAGTCTGTACCTAAAAAAAAAAAAAAAAGAACGTGGGAAGTACTTTGTAGAAAGGAGTTTCTGGAATGCCTTAATGTACATGATCTGGCTGGGTGTTCACCTTCTGCCCCTTGTCTCCTCACCCTAGGCAGTGACAGACCCAGGGCCTGATGACTCAAAACTAGCCAAGCTAGACTAAGGGACATATTCCAGGACTTGCCTCTGCACAGGATCTTGCACCCTGTCCTGCAGGTTGGGTCACACTGGAGGCTGGGGACATGGGAAGGGCAAGTGAGCTGCAATTCACCTGGTCAGGATGCACTGTGGGTGGAGGGAGGGCAGCGCTGGTGGTGGAAATGGGTCCTCTACTGAAGAGAAGACGGAGAGTCGCCTGGCCTGCGTCCCACCGTCTCCTCTGAACAAGACGGTGGGGACCTAGAACTGCCTCCCCACTTCAACATCACCTCCTTATTCCCACCGTCACTGGCCCTGGAAAATGTCTGAACACGGCCGCCAAGCCTCAAAACTCAGGCCTATGCCGACGACTCGGGAAACTGAGGCAAGAGTGCCACCTCATCGGCAGAGCAAGCTGAAGGCTTGCCGGCACAACTTAACAGAGAGCTTGTCTCAAAAACAAAAAAATAGGGTCAGGAAAACAGCTCGTTAGGTAAAGGCGCTTGCCACCAAGCCTGGCAACCTGAGTTCTATTCCCGGGACCTACACGGTAGAGGGATAGAACCAGCTCCTGCATGCTGTCCTCTTGACTTCAACAAGTACACTGTTGCTCATGCACCGTTCTCTCTCTCTCCCTCTCTCCCTCTCTCCCTCCCCCCTCTCTCTCCTCCTCTCCCTCTCCCTCTCTCTCACACACACACATATTAAATAAATGTAATTTTAAATAAAAAGTCAAAAGCCTGGAGCGCATCTATAAACCCAGCCCCCGAGAGGGGGACGCAGAAGGATCAGGAGTTGAGGGTTACTCTCAGCTATACAGCAAGTTGGAGGCCAGCCTGGGCTACATGAGATCGTGTCTCACACAAAAGCAAGAAGCAACTGAGAAGCGAGGGTGAGGAAAGGTGCTGTGTGGAAACAGGTTATAAAGTACTTTTAGTGTGCTGGGTGGTGGTGGCACATGCCTTTAATCCCAGCACTCGGGAGGCAGAGGCAGGCGGATCTCTATGAGTTCTAGGCCAGCCTGGGCTAGAGAGTGAGTTCCAGGACAGGCTCCAAAGCTACACAGAGAAACCCTGTCTCAAAAAACCAAACCAAACCAAACTAAAACAAAACAAAAAACCCACAAAAAACAAAACAAAAAACAAAAAAACCAAAACTTTAGTGTGCCGCGTCTTAAGCGGGGGCCCTGTGCTGCAGCCCTGAGCTAGGCTGGGTGATACCTTTATCTCTCCCCCCTGAGGCTGTGACAGATTCCTAGCTTCATGGCTGGGCATCTTTAGGGTGAGACTGGGAGACATTCCTGGAGGACAAGAAAGAGTTTCCCTCAACATCAGAATCCAGGACCCTGTCCTGAGGGTAGAGCCACACCTAGGCTACTGGGACTAAGGGAGAAACCTGTGAGCTGGAATCCAGTCTCTCCAGCCTGGGCTGGCCCTGGGTACATTCCTGGGACGGGAGTACTATTCGTGATAAAAATGTGCCCACCGGAGATAAAGGACCAGTAGCCTGCTCCCGACCTCCAAGCTGGCCCTGTTCCACCATTTATAAAACGGAGGTCCTGCGGCTCCCCAAGAAAGAATATGAGATGCAGAACCACCCAACCTTCTTCAGGGACTAGCCTCAGATACAGAGCAAGGGCAAGGCCAACCTAGGCAACTTCAGCAAGACCCTGTCTCAGAAGTCAGAAGTTGCCAGCCTTGAGGGGCGTGTGCCTGTAACCCCAGCATTTGAGAGATGGAGGTAGAAAAAAGATCAAGAGTTCAGGACCGCCAGGCAAGACGGCACGTGCCTTTAATCCCAACACTTGGGGGGCAGAGGCAGATGTGGTTGGTTGTTTTTGTTTTTGTTTTGAGATAGGGTCTCACAGTGTAACCCATGCTGATCCTCTCTGCCTCCTCTTTTCTGGGACCAAAGACATGGACCATCTGGTCTTTTCTTTCTTTTTCTTCCTTCCTTCCTTCCTTCCTTCCTTCCTTCCTTCCTTCCTTCCTTCCTTCCTTCCTTTCTCCCTCCCTCCCTCCTTTTCTCCCTCCTTCCCTCCCTCCCTCCCTCCATCTCTCTCTCTCTCTCTTCCTTTCTTTTTGGTTTTTCAAGACAGGGTTTGCCTGTCCTGGAACTCCATAGACCAGGTTAGCCTCGAACTCATAGAGATCCACCTGCCTCTGCCTCCTAAGTGCTCAGATTAAAGGCCTCCCAGTTCCCCCAGCATATCATATATTCGTATCATGGCTTCTGGTAACTTTCAGAAATATCATAAAATCTTTGAAGGCCTTAGTAGAGGGTTGCATGCTATGGAGCATGAAACCACTGGGCATGGACTGTGCGTGTATTTGTGCATGCCTGCATGCATGCATGCGTGTGTGTGTGTGTGTGTGTGTGTGTGTGTATAGATGTGTGCCACAGTGCATACATGCATATGTTGAAGTCAGAGGACAGTATGCAGGAGTCAGTTCCCATCTTCCACCACGGGGGTCCCAGGGGTCCAACTCAGGCCCTCATGGCTCATTGGCAGACTCTTCCATTCACTGAATGTCTCTGGTCTTATTTATCTTTCAAGGGCAAGTCTCACGTAGCCAGGCCAACCTCTGACTTGCTGTAATGGATTCTGATCCTCCTGCCTCCACCCACCCCGTGCTGGTATCACAGCTGCGCACCACCTCGCCTGATTTCTGTGATGCTCATATAAAGGGGAGGGGGCAGCTCTGTGCGTATGAGGCAAATGCTCTCTCAGACTGAATTACGTCCCTGGCCCGAAGGGTATGGATGTTTATACAAGCCAAAATAACAAGCCAGCTGTAGTCTGGGCAGCCAGCGCTCTGAACGCAGGTATACAAAACAAGTCAGGAGGTGCCCCCTGGGACCTGGGTGACTCTCCCTGGGAGTGCAAACCTCTGTGGCCCTCCCACAGATCTAAATGTGGCTCTCTGAACCTCTGAACACTGTCGCTGATGCCACTGACCATGTGTGGCCACTAGATACCAGAGCCTGAAAATACCCACTTTCCTGGGCCAGGTCCACATTGCTGTGGCAGGAAGCCACGTGGGCCAGATTATCCCTCCTGGGACTGAGAGAGGGCTTACTGGCCCGAATTCTCCCTTGAACGCCTCTCCTGGGCAGAATTCCTGCTGAGAGCAGTACCCTACAACAGAATGGAGCTTGTGGCATACCCCAGGAGGAGATGGGGGTTGCTTTTGAAAATCCTGGCGCACAGTCACAAACATCTGTGCCAAAGCCTCAGAACAGAACAGGCCCAGTCCTGCACACAGATTCCCCCGGGGTACACTGTCCTGGGGTCAAAGGTGTACAAAGTTAGGGAGCCTAAGAGGTGGGGGTTGATTCTGACTTGGGATGGGGAAGGCATTCTAGAAAAGGCTGCAGTGTGACTCTAGTTCCAGATGCAGAGCAGGATTTGGGCAGCAGGGGTGGTGTCCCTAGGTGGAGGAAGTGCTCTGGGGAGCGGCAGGGGGGTGTGGGAAGTGTAGTTAGAAGGGCAGGTTGGGGCCAGATACCAGAGACTATGGAGTGGCAGAATGACCAACCCTGATTTCACAATGACTGCATCCAGGTAATAGGGAAGGCAGGGGGAGGGCAAGGGCTGGGAGGAGGCTGGAGAACCATTTCAGGATGTGGTCCCCTGAGCGGTGATTCTGTCCCCTGAGGGGAACTGGCTGCCTGGAATAGATAGAAGGGTCTTGGCTGTGACATGCAGGCTGGAGCAGGTTTGGGAAGGAGAGTCTGACAGTTAGTTTGGGGATGCCCTGGAGTGTTGGGTAGGGCTTGTTAGGGCTATAGATTGAGGGAGAGCCAGATTTCAGAGACTCTGACACCTTCAGAAGCAATGGGGGATGGGCCATGGCTGGAGAGAGTAGGGACTTTCTAAGGGAAAGGGTAAAAGCCAGTGAAAAGGGGTTGGGGACTTAGCTCAGTGAGTCCCTGGGTTTGATCCTCAGCTTGCCTAGCAAGTGCAAGTCCCTGGGTTTGATCCTCAGTGTGGTAAGTGGCATACCCGTAATCCCAGACTGAGGCCAGAATAAGAGTTTGAGGAGCTGGCTCAGTGGGCTAAAGTGTCAGATGTGCAACCATGGGACCCCGAGACAGGGTCCCCAGCACCTGTGTGATGAAAGTCAGGCATGGCATCACTCTAATCCTAGCAGATGCCTAGAGCTCAGAGGTCAGCTCCCAGGAACCAGCTCTCTGCCTTCACCATGTGCGTTCCAGGGCTTGAACTCCAGTCGTCAGGCTTGGCAGCAAGCGCCTTTACCCACTGAGTTGTCTCATGGACTCCGCTTTTAGACATCAAACAGTTAATTCTACCCTCACAATCCCCGGGGTCACCGTGACCCTCCCCAGGCACGTTCCTTCTCATCCTTGATTGAGGGACCAGAGCTTGTCTTTAGATTTTTAGGTTGGATTTTTCTTAAACTCAGTATCTAAAGTCCCCATGCCCTTGATTATTACACCATATGCCTTTCTCTTTGTGGAGAGGAGTCGGGTATATTCAGTTATACATTGCACATAGTAAAATCCTTCTTCTCACTTTTCTTTCAGTGCTGGGGATGGAACCCAGATTCTTGTGGGTGCTCAGCGAGTGCTCTACCACTGAGTCACGCCCTGTTCTAAAACCTTCTCTTTTGAACTGTACACGTGGGTCCCAGGGATTGAACTCGGGTCATCAGGCTTGGCAACAAGTGCCTTTACCCACTGAGTCATCTCGCCAGCCCCGTGGTTGAGAGTCTTGACACATGTACAGTTATGCAATCAGTATCACAGTCATCTAGTTCCCGTCTCCCCAAAATGCCCCCCCCTGCCTCGTAGCTGTAGGTAGAACCCGAGTGCTGCTCGTCTGAGAAGCCGCTTTTCCTAAACGGCATCCATTCCGTCAGTTTTTGGCTTCCATTCCGGTCTCTCCCCTGCAACACTAGTGTAAAGAAACTCCAGAGCCTCTTGTTTCATAGTTTCCTACGGTCTGCATTTGGCCTGTTGTATGCCCTCTCGGGGCCTGTTTAGAAAAGCCCCAAAGCCTCTCATTTCCTCAAGTGACCTTTATTTGGGGATGACTTGCCTTTGAAATAGCAGCGCTGCCCGGAGTCAAGGCCGCAGGCAGCTCTTACGTCCGTCTTTATCTTGGCGCGTCAGCAGATGGCGGAGCGTAAGGGGGTTCATGCCACTTGCAGTCAGGGCCGTGCTCTCTACACATGTCCTTGCAGCAGCGATCGCAAAACTGGAAACACAGATGTGCTTCTCAAAGAGGGAGGCATGGCTGCAGGGTGGCTCAGCAGTGAAGATACTGTCTGCTCTCACAGTCCTCGGGAACTTGATGCGGTAGTCTGACCTTGGAGGGCACCTGGCACACACATGGTACGCAGATATATGCAGGTGAAACACCCATACATATAAAATACTAAGATAGATCTTAAAAAATTCTTTTAAGCGAGGGAGATGTTTAGGAGGGAGCTGTCAAGTGAAGAGAGGGCAGGGCACCGTGCCTGACCCAGAAGTGGCTAGTAGAGGTCCCTCTGCACGCCTGGGCCTGAGACCTGTGGAGGTCACCTGCATTTTCTGCTCTCTGATGGAGCAGATTCTGCCCTTCCTGTTGCCCCTCCAGATGTGGCCTGTCTCAGGATGACTATGCAACAGAAGCACTGTGACCCAGACACTGTGACCAAAAGGAACTTGGTAGGAAAAGGGTTCATTTCACTTATTTAGTTTACTCAGCTCATCCTGAAGGCTGAAGTAGCCAGAGCTGGTTCAAACTTGGGGAGTCTGACCCAGAATAGTTTATTTTAGGCATATATTTAAGCCCTGCACAGTTTGGTGAGAACTCTCCTGGTGATACTTAACTCAATCTTGTATGCACAATAAAGCTTGAGAAGTGACCACATCGGTTGGGGATTTAGCTCAGTGGTAGAGTGCTTGCCTAGCAAGCGCAAGGCCCTGGGTTCGATCCTCAACTCAAAAAAAAAAAAAAAAAAAAGTGACCACATCAAGCCGGCGGTGGCAGCACACGCCTTTAATCTCAGCACTCGGGAGGCAGAGGCAGGCAGATCTCTGTGAGTTCGAGGCCAGCCTGGGCTAGAGAGTGAGTTCCAGGAAAGGCACAAAGCTACACAGAGAAACCCTGTCTTGAAAAACCAAAAAAAAAAAAAGATGGGTTCTAGGGTTGGCGATTTAGCTCAGTGGTAGAGTGCTTGACTAGCAAGCACAAGGCCCTGGGTTCGGTCCTCAGCTCCGGAAAAAAACAAAAATAAATTTAAAAAAATTAAAAAGATGGGTTCTATAGACTGACGAGCTCACAGAAGGGTCTGGGGGATGGCGTGGTTGGTCTCTGTCGCACAGATAGCACAAAAGGTCACTAGGCCATTAAGCACCTTTCTGGGAGGATAACCGGTTATGCGTCATGACTCCTACAGAGGAGTGCTGCTTACTGACTTGCTTCCTGTAGCTTGCTCACTAGCCTGCACTCTTACAGAATCCAGGAACACCAGCCTAGGGATGGCCCCACCCACAGTGGCCTGAGCCCTCCCACATCAGTCTCTAATTAAGAAAATGTTTGCCTGTTTAAGAACAAGTTTGCCAGCCCGGCAGTGGTGGCGCATGCCTTTGATCCCAGCACTCGGGAGGCAGAGCCAGGTGGATCTCTGTGAGTTCGAGGCCAGCCTGGTCTACAAAGCGAATTCCAGGACAGGCGCAAAACTACCCAGAGAAACCCTGTCTCGAAAAACCAAAAAAAAAAAAAAAAAAACAAGTTTGCCTACAGCCAGATCTTATGGAGGCATTTTCTCCATCGGGGCTCCTCAGATGACATTAGCTTGTGCTGGTAAAATTAGCCAGCACGTTGACCTTGGCTTTTTGCTTTTCCTTTTCTTATATTGTCTCATTAGCCCAAGCTGACCTGCCCTTTGCTCTGTGCCTGTGTAGAGGATGCTACTGACCGCCCATTTTTCTGTTCCCCACTGTTGAGTGCTGGAACTACAAGTGTTGTGTGCATCCCATTCATCCCATTCTCGGTGTATATGGTCAGGGGTTGAACCCTGAGCTTTGTGTGAGGTAAACTCTGCCCACTGAGCCACATCCCTCGCTTTGGCGGTTTTTTGAGACAAACTTACTCTGTAGTCTAAGCTAGCCTTGAACTCTGCCCCCATGCCTCAGCCTCTAAGATGCTGGGATCAGCGATATGCAGAGATGTGCACTGCTATCACCACGTCCCTTTTCATCCTGGCCTGAGCCTCTGTCAGCCCTCCACCTGCCCTTGGCTAGCTCCGACCTCCTCTGAAGCAGTTCTCCTAGGGCTGACCCTGTAGAGAGCCGTCTGCTTTCTCTAAGCTCTGCACAGACCTGGCAGTTGCAGAGGCTGAGCATCCATCCTGCTGGGACCCGCTGCCCCACTCCCTGCCACCGCCACAGCCCCCTCATCCCCCTTTCTGTCTGTTAACCCTGTGGCCTGGAGACATTAGTCGCCAGACAGCCAGGCTCTGCAAGTTCAAAAGCAGCTTCCCAGGTCTCTCCCAGGCAGCCGGATATCCCAGGAGGAATCCGTTCTACCCCACAGAAAATTAAATTTGGGTTGCCTCAGCTTTCAAAAGTGCTTCTCCTCTGTTGCCTGGGACAAGAGCATAAAAATGCACCCCCCCCCCCCTCGAGGCATCTGGGTTCACCCGGTGACTCAGTGCTCCTCTCCCCCTCCCCTCCCTCTCTTCTTACCCACTCTGGTGGCCTGCAGCTGACTTCAGAGGCGCCTGCTCCCAGTGGAGGGCTGGGGGGGGGGGGAGGGGGGTGGCTCTAATTGAAACCTCTCAGGCTCTGCTGTGGAGCCATGTGGTATCTGGGCTCCCACAACTTGGGCCAGCTGCCACCTGCACAGGACTCTGGAGTCTATGCCTGGGTACCAAGAAAGGGGTTCCCTAAGACCTTATGCTGGCTGTCCTCGCTGCATGGGGCAGGAAGGGAACGTGTATCTCCCTGTAGTGCCCAGGATGTCCCCAGGCGTCTTTAGGGGCTCTGGCAGCAGCGATGGAGAGATTAGTGTTGAAGGATAGATGTAGCTGCTGTGCTACTATAGTGTGTGTGTGTGTGTGTGTGTGTGTGTGTGTGTGTGTGTGTGTGTAGAGCGAGCAAGGGTGCGTGCACACGTGCGCGCACACGCAAAAGAGAGAGAGAGAGAGAGAGATTCTTGAGACAAGGTTCTCTGTGTAGCCCTAGCTGTCCTAGAACTTGCTGTGTAGCCAGGACTCAGATCTGCCTACCTCTGCTTCCCGAGTGCTGGGATTGAAGGCATGCACCACCACTGCCTGCCTCATTTTTTATTAGATTTTAGTTATGTGTAGGGAGGAGGGCTGTGCACAGGAGTGCAGGTATCCACTGAAGCCAGAGGTCATTCAGTCGCTGGAGCTGGAGCTAAAGGTGGTTGTGAGTCACTCGGTGTGGGTGCGGGGAACTGAACTTGGGTCCTCTAGCCATCTCTCTAGCCTCTGCCTCACTGTGTTGCACAAGAGACTTTAGCACCTGCAGATTTGGGTATCCTGTGTATAGATGGAGATTGTGGACCCCCACTAGTGCCCAAGGATCACACCCACCGTCTGTTATATTTATTGATACATGCACACGTACAGCAAGATGGAGGTCTGCTATCCGTATTTCCCCAGTAGCCTTCCCTTTTTATACTCAGTATTAGGTTGTGGTTTTCCAGTGTCTGTGTGCTCTTGAGTGATCCTATCAGCCCAAGTGGCTCAGGTAACAACTGAGGCCAGGAGAGAGAGGACGTGAGAGGGCTCCCCTTGCCACGCCTGCCCGGACTCTCCTGGAACTTAGGGGCTGCTCTGCCCTGGGTCCCTCACTCACCCGTGTGTCTGCCTCCTCCCGCAGGGAAGGAACATTATCGTATTCTATGGTTCCCAGACGGGAACCGCTGAGGAGTTTGCCAACCGATTGTCCAAGGATGCCCACCGCTACGGGATGCGGGGCATGTCCGCAGACCCCGAAGAGTATGACTTGGTGAGTGAGCCCCCATCATATGCTTCCCTGTGTGTCCCACCCTGCTGCTCAAGGGTGAGGGACCCCAGGATGCCTCCTCACTGTCTATGGAAGGTGTTGATGGGGTCATCTCACATGTGCATTGAAGCTGAGGGAAGGGTGGGGATAGAACCAGGGAGGGGTCAAGAGAGGCTGAGAATCTGATCGGAGGCCATAGTCAGGGGCAGCGAAGTCCCTCCTTATATCCACAAGCCACCCAGGCTATATTCTCCCTCTTAAGCCAGTGTGGTATGGGGATATGGCAGATCCCAGCTATGTTCTTAACAACTAGGGACAGGAGCATTATGGTCCCTCACTGTCAACTCACCAGGCTTCCTGGTTCTGCCTGCCTCCATTCCCTTCCATGGGGTGGCTATGTATCGTGCACAAAACTGTCATCAGCCATGGGTAGAAGGGAGGGAGCAGGTGGCCCCCCAACTGAAGAGACATCCCTGTTAGTAAGGTGCACCTCTCTCAGAGTACCCCCGCCCCCCAATGCCTGCTCCTTCCCTTCCGCCGACTCCACTCTGCTGCCACAGGGCCTTCTTCCATCTCCAGACTTCCTTTTAAATTTATTCGAAAGGCCCAAGAGACTTCCCGAACCGACACCTTCCTGTCCACCACTCTGTTCATCAGCTCAGGCTGCAGTGGTGACCACCCCCCTCCCCGTCTCTCTAGGCCGACCTGAGCAGCTTGCCTGAGATCGACAAGTCCCTGGTAGTCTTCTGCATGGCCACGTACGGTGAGGGTGACCCCACCGACAACGCCCAGGACTTCTATGATTGGCTGCAAGAGACTGACGTGGACCTCACCGGGGTCAAGTTTGCTGTGAGTCTCCACGGGATCCCGTGGGCCCACGCTGGCCTTGGGCAGCTCCCCAGAATCCTAGGATTCTCCTGTGCAAGCTGCTCCATCTGTTCCTTCACCGTTCTGCAGGGCAGGGGCCTTCCAGGAGAGGGCTTTATCCTTACTTTAGTGTGGTTCTTCAAGAGCATCTCCTCCCAGCTGCCAGCTGACCCCACAGGTCATTGGTTACTGGACAAAAGGCCAAAACAATGTGATTTGGCCTGGAGCCTCCAGCTAAGCTGGTCACTTGGATTTGTGGTGTCATAAAAGAAGCCATCTGTGGACTTCAGGTCACCTAAATAAAGCGATCAGGTGTTTTCCTCAGTGCCCATAGTGCCAGAGGCTCCCAGGGTTCAGTCCACCGCAAGGACGTCAGATCCCACTGGCAGGCTCAAGCCCCGGCCTCAGGCCCTCCGCTGCTGTCCCCACAGGTGTTCGGCCTTGGGAACAAGACCTATGAGCATTTCAACGCCATGGGCAAGTATGTGGACCAGCGGCTGGAGCAGCTTGGCGCCCAGCGCATCTTCGAGCTGGGCCTTGGAGATGATGATGGGAAGTAAGTGCCACACCCTAGTCGCATGAGTCCCAGCCTGGAGTGTGGGCCACCCTCCTTCCCCCCAGCAAGGTTGGGAGCCACAGAGGTGAGAGAGCGGGCTGGTGTCCAGCCTGGTTAAGCCTCTCCCTCTCTCCAGCTTGGAAGAGGATTTCATCACATGGAGGGAGCAGTTCTGGCCAGCTGTGTGCGAGTTCTTCGGGGTGGAAGCCACCGGGGAGGAGTCGAGGTGAGTGGAAGGCTGGGGCCTGGGCTGGGTGTCCCTGGGGACCAGGTGAAGGGGCTACTGCCTGAAGGTGAGGGGGTGAGGTGAGGTCTCCCATTCTGTCTGTGGCATCACAGGACACTGGCTTCCCACGTCCGCTCCAGGGTCCCCTGCACCCCACCGCCGTTTGTCCCCCACCCATGTCCCCGGTGCGGCTCAAGCCCTTTTCTTACAAGGGCTGGTCCTGCAGCCTCTCCCTCCTCCCGGCCCTGACGCCAGCCTTGGTTTTCCCTCTCCCAGCATCCGCCAGTATGAGCTCGTGGTCCACAAAGACATCGACACCGCCAAGGTTTACTCGGGCGAGATGGGCCGTCTGAAGAGCTACGAGAACCAGAAACCGTAAGTAGAGGAAGGAGAGTGGGTCTCACGGCCCTGGGGCCCCTCGTGCACCCACATCCCAAGCGGATGTGTGTCCCTCCACAGTCTCTATATGAGTGAGCACAGTGGGGATACCCGCACTTTTTATTATTATTATTATTATTATTAATTTATTTTGTACACGTGAGTACTGTGTTTTCATGTACACCTGCAGGCCAGAAGAGGGCATCAGATCCCATTATATATAGATGGTTGTGAGCCACCATGTGGTTGCTGGGACTTGAACTCAGGAAGAGCAGCCAGTGCTCTTAACGGCTGAGCCATCTATCTCACCAGCCCCTGACACCCGCACGTTCATGTCCACCACCTACAAGGGCGCAAGTTGCCCAAGGGACAGGTGCTACTCCCCACTGAGGCCTCAGGAGCCCAGCCCCGGCAGGTCAAACCGGGGCAAGAAGCCCCGTTCCTTTCCTTAGAATCCACAGCTATTGGCTTGGATTGGTAGCTCAACTGGTAGCTCTTACCCAACAGGTGTGAGGCCCTGGGTTCCCTCCCCAGAACCCCACACACTGGGCATGGTAGCAAAATTGGCACACAGTGGAGGAAGAGGGGCCAAAAGTCCAGTTATCCTCGACTGCATAGTAGCGGGTTCCAAGGAAAGCCTGGGATACATGACACCTTGTCGGAAAAAAAAAAAAAAAAAGTTCCAAATCTGACCCTGCGTACCCCTGCCTGGGTGCTGCCCGGCTGATTCGTGCTGGAACCTCCCCCCGGGGAGTCATTGGTCACACTAAATCAAGCCAGCCATTCTGCTGGGGCAGACGCCTCATCTGCCGCTCCTAGCCACACTCAGCTCTCTGAATGTGAGTGTGAAAGCCAAGTGCTATGCCACGATCTCAGGACCTGGGTAGCTTCCCCAGTAGCTCCACCCCCTGGCCCAGGCCACTCCCATAAGCAGAATGCAGAGGGTCTCACATGTTTCTTAGGGGCCAGATTGTTTTCTTATCTGTATCCTTTGGCTCTGCCCATTCAATGTACGTACGTGGCTGGGACAGCCCTTGCCATACTCAGTTTGGCCCCCTCATATATATCCCTTGAAGGCTCAAAGTCCCCCACTCCCACCCTCACCCACTACCCACCAGCTCTTGCCCCCAGTGTTTAGTATAAGCAGGTCCCAAGCCAATCACTGACCTCCTTTCTTCCCATCAGTCCCTTTGATGCCAAGAATCCATTCCTGGCTGCTGTCACCACCAACCGGAAGCTGAACCAGGGCACTGAGCGGCATCTAATGCACCTGGAATTGGACATCTCAGACTCCAAGATCAGGTACCTGCCCGCCTCCCATCTCCCCTGGGGCAAGCCTGGCACTGCGTCATCTGCTCACTTCCTCCTGAGCCTTGCACTTCCGTTCTAGGTATGAATCTGGAGATCATGTGGCTGTGTACCCAGCCAACGACTCAACCCTGGTCAACCAGATTGGGGAGATCCTGGGGGCCGATCTGGATGTCGTCATGTCTCTAAACAATCTCGATGGTGAGTTCTGGAATCAAGGGCCTTGTCTAGGTCTGAATCAGGTTGAAACTTCTGCTCTGGCCTGTGGCCAGGGTGCTAAGGCCCATCTAAGACTCTGTATGGAGTTCTGGCCCTTTATCCCTGTCATAGTTATAGAGGACACCTGAGGCCAGGAGGCCCTGCTTCCTGGGCAACTAGGGAAGCCACCCAGCCACACATCTTCCCGGACCGGGGCTGCTAAACCAAGCCTCTATGTCTTAGGCCTGGGCTCCACCTCTGTGGCAATGGGCTGCTGCCTCCCTGCTCTGAGCCTCCATCCTCCCGGTAAATGTAAGGACTGGGGTTAGCAGCCCTCAGTGCCTACTAGGCTCCTTCACGGTGAGCAGGTGCTAGATGCTGCTCTATCCCAGGGCCTCCTCCCACCGTGGATATAGGCATCTGGTACCCACCCAAGTCCTGGCTCTGACTTGCAGTCAGAACACATGGAGAAAAGGAGTTGGTTTCTGTTGAAGCTGGCCACCCCACCCCATTGTGCTTCCTCTAAGGCCTGGCAGCCTGCAATGGCTAGATCTCTCTGATGGGCACGTCTGCCTGGCCTGAAGTTCAAGCCTGGCAGGAAGCTTGAGCCTTGTCAAAGAGGCACTAGAGAGCAGGCTGGAGTGCCAGCTTCCTGCTGCAAAGGCCTGTAGCGTCTCCAACTTCTATGCCACCCCACCCTGCTCCAAGGGGTGACCGTTCACTCAACCCTATCTATCCCGCCGCAGAGGAGTCCAACAAGAAACATCCATTCCCCTGCCCCACCACCTACCGCACGGCCCTCACCTACTACCTGGACATCACCAACCCACCGCGCACCAATGTGCTCTACGAGCTGG
>NC_050464.1:17605038-17721477 GCF_903995425.1 Onychomys torridus | reverse complement strand
GCCGGATTGGTTCTTCTTGCTGCAACCTGCACACGTCTGTGTCAGGGCTGGGACAGCTTTGTTCTCTCCCTTTTTTCTTTTCTCCTAATGGGAAAGGGGGAGGGTGCGGGGAGCGGGGCTCTGATATAAACAGTTACCAAGGATACTGAGTGGGGAGGGGGGGTGGAAATGTTCTCTCCTTCCCTCAGTCCATACAGAAGGGGGGGTTACCCCAGCCGCAGGGGATCATGGGAGGCTGCAGTCTCACTCCCGCTGGAGCTGCCAGATGTTGCAGAGTTCACAGACTCCTGGGGACAGAGGCAAGCAGAGGTGCGGGAGGATCCTGAGAGGACTCCTGGGGTGTCCGGTGGCACTTTCAGAGTCTCTGGGCCCAAGCAGCCAGCTCCACCACACTGAGAATGGACGGAGCTGAACTTCCTTTCTGCCGGCTCCCAGCCAGCTGCAACAGAGCTCAGTGTGGGACCCTCCTTTTCCCTTAATCCCTGTTGGGCACAGGGGCATCATGGGATGCGCATACTCCTTTCCGCCAGAGGACGAGCCCACCCTGAGGTCAGTTCCAGCCCCAGTGCAGATGTGTGGGTAGCCCATGGGCAGGGGGTACATGGCTGCCATCCATTACCAAAGGGAGAGGCAGCTTCCTGGGCTAGGGTCCAATGGCCTGCTGTGAGCACCAGTGGGTGCTACCAAAGTCTGCTTCCTTGGGCTGGCTGGGAACTGCTCCCGGGCAAGAAGGGCTGCCCAGGAGAGACAGAGCGCAATTGTTCAGCAAAGGGTCCTCTGACTCCTTCTTCCCAGAGGCCACTGTCCCTGCTGGATCCCAGTGAGTGAGGGGAGCAGATGGGGAGTTCTTCCTGTCCCTCGGGGCCAAAGTGAAGCTAATCAAGAGATAGGCGTCGGGCCTCAAAAGTGTTCAGGAGATGGTTTGGTAAAGTGCTTGCTACACGGGCATTCTACGGCTGCCCAGTATGCCTCAGAGCCCTCAGAGCAAGAGCACCTGCATAAGATGGCATCATCCTCAGGCGAGGGCAAGGTGAGCCTGCTTACCCTCTGCCTCGACACCCTACCCCGCACATACCCCGGGCTGCCCACACCTTCCTTCCATGTCTCCCCAGGAGCTGTACCTGAGCTGGGTGGTGGAGGCCCGGAGGCATATCTTGGCCATTCTCCAAGACTACCCATCGCTGCGGCCACCCATCGACCACCTGTGTGAGCTGCTGCCCCGGCTGCAGGCCCGCTACTACTCCATCGCCTCATCCTCTAAGGTGAAGGGCACCAGCCCTGCCAGGGAGGCACCACCCAAGGCAGTGGACTCTGGGTCCCCGGCCAGGAAAGCCACTGAGAAAGGGACTCCGGGGGGTTGAAGCCAAGCTCACACCAGCCCTTCCCCCAGGTCCACCCCAACTCTGTGCACATCTGCGCCGTGGCTGTGGAGTACGAAGCCAAGTCGGGACGAGTGAACAAGGGGGTGGCCACCAGCTGGCTTCGGGCCAAGGAACCGGCAGGAGAGAATGGCCGCCGGGCCCTGGTACCCATGTTTGTGCGCAAATCTCAGTTCCGCCTTCCCTTCAAATCCACCACACCAGTCATCATGGTTGGCCCAGGCACAGGGGTTGCCCCCTTCATAGGCTTTATCCAGGAGCGAGCCTGGCTTCGGGAGCAAGGTAAGCCACGGGGCTCTGGTTTTGTGGTCAGTCAGGGCGAGGCCAGAGAGCTCTCCTTCATCACAGCTTCGCCCCTGCCCAGGCAAGGAGGTTGGAGAGACGCTTCTGTACTATGGCTGCCGGCGCTCCAATGAGGACTACCTCTACCGTGAAGAGCTGGCCCGCTTTCACAAGGACGGTGCCCTCACCCAGCTTAATGTGGCCTTTTCCCGGGAGCAGGACCACAAGGTGAGGCAGGCAGCTGTGCTGACGGGCTGGGCTGCCCCGTGAAGAGGCGGTGCTGTGGGGTCTGGACACGGCTCACACACCCCTCCCCTACCTAGGTCTATGTCCAACATCTGCTGAAGAGAGACAAAGAACACCTGTGGAAGCTGATCCACGAAGGCGGGGCCCACATCTATGTCTGCGGGTGAGTAATAGGGCAGGGGAGGCCCGGGGTGCAGACTACCCACCCACAGGGTGGCTCCGGCAAGTCCCCTCACACCTTGTCCCCTCGTCTCCACCCAGGGATGCTCGAAATATGGCCAAAGATGTGCAGAACACCTTCTATGACATTGTGGCCGAGTTTGGGCCCATGGAGCATGCCCAGGCTGTGGACTATGTTAAGAAGCTGATGACCAAGGGCCGCTACTCCCTGGATGTGTGGAGCTAGGAGCTGCCGCCCTCCCACCCCTCCGTCCCTGTAATCACTTCCCTAACTCCCGTCTGCCGACCTCCACCTCTGGTGGTTCCTGCCTGGCCTCGACAAGGGAAGACCAGGGACTGACTCCTCCTGGCCTGAGTGATGCCCTCCTGGGCCCCTGTACCAGGCAGCCCAGTCCCAGGGCACATGGCAAGAGGGACCGGGCCCACCTTTGGGTGATGGGTGCCTTAGGCCCTCGGCAGCTGTACAGAGGGGCTCTTCTCTCCACTGAGCTGGGTGGGGTGCAGCCCCACCACATGATTTTGAATGAGTGTAAATAATTTTAAATACCCTGGCCCTTGGAATAAAGTTGTTTTCTGTATTTGTTTGGCGTTGCTAGAGCCGATATGGGGTCTCTCTGGGGATCTGCTTCAGTTAGACAACCCCCTCCCCAGACCAGGAGCCAAGAATCAGTGCCATGTTGGGGGCCCCAAGCCCTGCCTCCCCTGGAGTCCATCAGACACATCTATGTCTCTCGTCCTTTATTGAGGCCCAGAGCCCAAATCCTCCAAGCTGGGCTCCAGGCCCAGGCCTTCCTCAGGGCCCACAGAGCCCACGGAGTCCAGGGGGCACAGAAGGGAACCTCCCATACACAGGGGTGCCCCAGCCTGCTGCCCCATCTGGCACACAGGTCAGAAGCCCCTTTGGGGCTGGCCATCATCAGATCTAGCTTAATCCTTCTTGCTGCCATGCTGCTGGCTGTGGAACTTCTGGTGTACCACACGGAGGGTCGTAAAAAAGTTGCCGAGGAAGAGGAGAAGGAAGGGGAAGCCGCACATGAGCACCTGCAGGGGTCGGGAAAAGACAAGGGTGGTCAGGACCAGGTGAGGTCTGGATGGAATCTCCCAAGCATCCTCCTCCCAGACCCCTGGCTCACCTGCCACTCCTTGCATTCAGGGTCCCGGGCCAAGTTAAACAATGTCAGCGCATTAAAAAGCTGCCAGAACTGTAGAGGGGGGAGTCTGTTCAGTAATGTAGTGCTCAGAGGCAGAGGTGGACACCCAAGGGGTAGATGGGGACACCCAGGTGTGACTTACGTGTCCAAAGAAGAGGAAAGGAAGCAGGAAGGTGAGACCTCTCCACATCCAAGACTGGAAACCCTCTGTGGGGGTTAGGAAGAAGCTGAGGTGGTGAGCAGGCTCGAAGGGACAGGAACCAACCCCCACCCCTTGTCCCAGGGGCCTCGGGATGCTAGAGAGAGCCAACTGACTCACCTACGGTAAGATCCATAGTGTGTCGTTCGCCCAGGGCACGCAGGCGGTACAGGCACCCACTCTGATAGTAATACTGCAGAAACTGCACAAAGCCTGGGTGGCCAGGCAGGTGGGCATGTCAGACCTGCTCTGGGCCACAAGCTTTCTCCCCTGTCCCCTCCCCTAGCAAGGAAACTCACTCTGGTACATGGAGAAAGACAGGAACTGGTTCCGGAACTTCTGGTACATGAGACCATCTGGCCTAAATTTAGGGAAAAGCAGAGGAAGGGAGGGATGAGAGCCCAAGTCTTCGGCCTCCCCCCTGCCCAATGAGGTCTCGGTCACTCACCAGGTCAGCATGACTCCCGACAAGAACGTGGACACGTAATGATGGAAAACCCACCAGCCTTTGATCCTGTAAGAGGGTGCTCAGTTACCCCTGAGAAGCAGAGCGGCTCCCACAGACACAAAGTCCCCGTGTGCCACGGCCCACCCCACTGCGCATGCGCACCTAGAACCGTTATTGATGAGGATGCTCTCTCGGATGGTCAGTGTGCAGTAATACCAGACCAGCAGGAAGTTGAAGGCGGCATCCGTCACCCTGGGGAGTGGGGTACAAAGAAGTGATGCCAGAGCCTTGTCCCTGCCCCTGTCCCGACCCAGGCCACGATGCTCACCTGGAGTTGAGCAGGAAGCGGCAGGTGAAGGAGATAACGATGAGAATGATGGTGAGGTAGAGCTTGAACTTCTCATACTCGTCTTTGTAAGCGAACCTGGGCGGGGAGGAGAGGGACAGGCATTTGCAGGGGTGGGCAGGTGGCAGGGGGCGTGGCCTTCCTTCTCCATCATGCCCAGAGGTCACAGGCCAGCCTAGAGAAGTTGACCCAGAACCCCAAGACCACACCAACCCAAGTCAAAGGTGGCTGGGGAACCCTGGGTGAGACCCAACCCTCGATAACCACCACCAACCGCATACTTAGCCTGCTTGCTCAGAAGGGTCACATTGACATTCCCCAGAACCAGACTCAGGTACAACCTAAGGGACAGGAGAAGGCCTGAGTGACAGAGAACGGAACACTACAGTCGAGAGCCTGCTGCCATCCCCATGACCTTGGTAGACTGTTCTGAACTTAGGAGGTGCCACTGACCAACCACACATGGTACCCCACCTCTCTCCTGCCTGCTCCAGAATCCTGTCCTTGGGGTAAAGAGTGTCTCTAGCCCGTGGTGTTTTGTCTGGGACCTCCCCATGTTGGTACCTTGAGAGCAAGCCCTGGATGGATGTCCTTCCCCATGAGAAACCATCCCCACATCCCAGACCATTCCTCAGTGTGGGCATGGGGACTTAGCATCTGGGCAGATGGTCATCTCCTGTTGCTACCCCATAATTCTTTGATTTTTCTTTTTTTTTTTTTTTTCCCCGAGACAGGGTTTCTCTGTGTAGCCTTGCACCTTTCCTGGAACTCACTCTGTAGCCCAGGCTGGCCTCGAACTCACAGAGCTCCGCCTAGTTCAGCCTCCCGAGTGCTGGGATTAAAGGTGTGCACCACCACCGCCCAGCAATTCTTTGATTTTTCAACTCCAAGAAACTCAGCCCTGAGTCCCCTTCAGTGCTTCCCATACATAGCCACACACCGGACCTCATTCCCATCTCCCTTCAAAACTCTGGGTGGAGGAGATGGCTCAGCTGGTGGAGCGCTTGCCTAGCACCCACGAGGTCCTGGGTTCAGTCACATCAAAACTCGCACCTATAATCCCAGTTCTTGAGAGGTAGAGGCAGGAGGACCAGAGTTGAGGCTAGCCTAGGCTACAAGAGACCCTGCCTCAAAAATATACCACCAAACCCTACAAACAAAAGCAGGCTCCTTGTATTTCTACCCCTCCTGCTAATGAAGGGCCTCTGTCCTCAGCGACACTCCAGGTGTGACGGTGACACTAAGCGGCTGCACCCAGGAGAGGGGCTTCTGTCCCTACTCGGGCCTTGGCATGGCAAACTGAGGCTACAAATAAGGCTGGGAATTTGGACTCCTGAAGAGTGAATGGAGCCTTTTCCCGGCTGTCTTGTTTTGGTTTTTCAAGACAGGGTTTCTCTGTGTAACTTTGCGCCTTTCCTGGAACTCACTTAGTAGCCCAGGCTGGCCTTGAACTCACAGAGATCCGCCTGCCTCCGCCTCCTGAGTGCTGGGATTAAAGGCGTGTGCCACCACCACCCGGCTATTTTTTTTTTAAAGATTTATTTATTATGTACACAGAAGAGGGCGCCAGATCTCATTACAGATGGCTGTGAGCCACCATGTGGTTGCTGGGAATTGAACTCAGGACCTCTGGAAGAGCAGCCAGTGCTCTTAACCTCTTGAGCCATCTCTCCAGCCCCATCCCAGCTGTCTTAGTTAGGATTACTACTGCTGTGATGAAACAGCATGATCAAAAGCACATGGGGAGGAAAGTTCCTTTGGCTTACATATCCTGGATTATGATTTCATTGAAGGAAGTCAGGACAGGAACACAAGCCGGACAGGAACCTGGAGGCAGGAGCTGATGCAGAGGCCATGGAGGGGTGCCACTGAATGGCTTGCTCAGCCTTTCTTACAGAACCCAGGACCACCAGCCCAGGGATGGCACCACCCACAAATGGGCTGGGCCTTCTCACATCAATCACTAATCAAGAAAACGCACAGCCAGGTGGTGGTGGCGCACGCCTTTAATCCCAGCACTCAGGAGGCAGAGCCAGGTGGATCTCTGTGAGTTCGAGGCCAGCCTGGTCTACAGAGTGAGTTCCAGGAAAGGCGCCAAAGCTACACAGAGAAACCCTGTCTCAAACCACCCACCCACACACACACAAAAAAAAAAAAAAAAAAGAAAAAAGAAAAGAAAATGCCCTACAGGTTTGCCTACAGCCTGTTCTTATGGAGGCATTTTCTCAGTTAAGGTTCCTTCCTCTCAGATGACTCTAGCTTATCTCAAGTTGACATAAAAACTAGCCAGGGGGTTTGGGGACTTAGCTCAATGGTAGAGTGCTTGCCTAGCAAGCACAAGGACCTGGGTTCAATCTTCAGCTTCCAAAAAAAAAAAAAAAAAACTAGCTAGGACAATTGACCCCTTATCAATTTGACATAAACACATCACTGTTAAACCATAACCTTTCCTTTCTTGTTCATCCCCAAGATCTCATATTAGTAAGCATCACAATACAAAACATTGAATTAAATTAAAATTAGTACAGACTTTACAAACACTTCAAAAGAGCATCTTTGAAAATTACAGTCGGGCGGGTGGTGGTGGTGGTGGTGGTGGTGGTGGTGCACGCCTTTAATCCCAGCACTCCGGAGGCAGAGGCAGGCAGATCTCAGTGAGTTCGAGGCCAACCTGGGCTACCAAGTGAGTTCCAGAAAAGGTGCAAAGCTACACAGAGAAACCCTGTCTCGAAAAACCAAAAAAAAAAAAAAAAACAAAAAAGCAAAAAGAAAATTACAGTCATCCAGGTGGTGGTGGTGCATGCCAGCAACTCCGGAGGCAGAGGCAGGTAGATCTCTGTGAGTTCAAGGCCAGCCTGGTCTACAGAGCAAGTTCTAGGACAGCCAGGGCTGTAACACAGAGAAATCTTGTCTTGAAAAATAGCAAAATAAAATTACCAAGTCCCTTTTAAAAATCAAAAGTGTCTACAAAATGCCAAAATCTTTTTTCAAAGCCCCTCAACTTTGGGCTCCTGTAAAATCAAAACAAGTTAAATACATTCTTACTCTGAGAGCGAAGAACCAGGGCACAGGTACAATCTGAAGAAAGCCAGACCCAAGTCCAACTGTGTAAATAACTCAGTGTCTGGGAGTCAGTCTTCTGAGCCCCACTGAAGGGCCTGGGTCACTTCTCCAGCTCCATTCTCTTGAGCCCACACAGACAGCATCCACGGCTGAGGCTGTCTGTCCTGGGTGGTCATCCCACGGTACTGTCATTTCCAAAACGCTGGGGGTCTCCTGCCTCAGCTGGGATGCCTCTCCCAGGCGCTCCTCATGGTGCCAAGCCTCAACTTCTCTCCGTGACCCCTTCAATCCTGGGCCTTCAACTAAATGAGGCTGTCAATGGCCAATGGCCTCTCCTGGTCTCTCACAGGGCCAGGCCTCAGCTGCTCTCCATGACCCCGTTGTGCCTTCAAAACCAGTACCACCCGGGTGACTCTTACACATCACCAAGTATAGGTGCCAGGACGAGGTACAACCTTGGCCACCTCTGGAACACATGCTCTGAGGGAACACTTCCCAGAAGATTTCACCTCAGCAATGCTGGTCTCTTAATCACCACCAATTCTCCAGCCCCAGCTGACCAGAATCACAGAATCTTAATGCTACAGAGCAATGTCCACAATCGAGTCTTTAAACGTCCCCCTGAATTTCACAAGCCAGGCCTCCTTCGCCCACACTGCTCTCTCTCAGCATTATCTTCTGAGTTCCGACAGAACAGCCCACTGAGCTGTCAACACCCAATGGCTTTTCCAGTTCCAAAGTTCCAAAGTCCTTCCACAATTCCACATGCTCAGGTCTGCCACAGCAATACCCCCACTATCCTGGTCTTGGGGCGACTGCTGCTGTGATGAAACACCGTGAGCAAACACGGCTTGAGGAGGAAAGGGCTCGGCTTACATATCCTGAGTCACAGTCCACTGAGGGACACCAAGGCAAGAACTCAGACCATATGGAAACCTGGAGGCAGAGGGGCCGATTGATGCAGAGGTCATGGAGGAATGCTGCTTACTGGCTTATTCCTCATGGCTTCCTCAGCCTGTTTTCTTATAGGACCCAGGACCACCAGCTCAGGGGCGGCCCCATCCACAGTGAGATGGGCCCTTCACCATCAATCGCTAGTTAAGAAAATACCCTACATTAGAGCCAGGCGTGGTGGGGCATGCCTTCGATCACCTAGGAAAGCAAAGGCAGGCGGATCTCTGAGTTCAAGGCCAGCCTGGCTACAAAGTGAGTTCCAGGACAGCCAGGGCTAGGCAGAGAAACCCTGTCTCGAAAAACCAAAAAAGAAAACCACAACGTCAACAACAACAACAAAAAAAACTAGTCAGGACACAAACTCATTGCCCCACACAGACCCAGCTCACTACCCAGGGCATCCATCATGTTTTGTAAGCACTCCACCAAGTCAACTACATCCCCAGCCCTTGGCTTGGTTTGGGGTTTGATGTGATTTTTATATGGATGGGTGTTTTGCCTGCATGTATGTATGTGTGCCACATGTGTGGCTGGTGCCCACAGAGGCCAGAAGGTGGTGTCGGATCCCCTGGAACCAAGGATACAGACAGTTGTAAGTTACCATGTAAGTGTTGGAAATCAAGTCCTGGTCTCTGGAGGAGTAGCCAATGCTCTCTCTCTCTCTCTCTCCATCTCTCCAGCCCCTTTGGTTTATTTTTTGAGGGCGTGTCTCACTATGTAGCCCTGGCTGGACTGAAACACACCATGGTAACCAGGCTAACTTTGAATGCACTACGTAATCAAAGAGGACCTTGGACTCTTGAGCCTCCTGCCTCAGCTTCTAGAGCTGTTAGGACCACAGGAATGTGCTAATTCATTACCTCTGAAGAAAGATGACTCAGGTATCCCTTCACCAAGAAGCTGTGTCTGGCCATGTGTGGGGTTAGACATGCATTACTGAGGCCCCAACTCCCTGAACTCTTCCCTTGAAACTCCCATGACTGTGAACTGTCAGATTCCCTGGGGGTGTCAACATGGCCACCTTTGCTGACTGACTGAATGACTGAGAGACAGGCTTGGGTTACACATCCATGGAGCTGGAAGAAGGAAGGACTCACCCGTTCTTCTTAGGCAAATAGGCTTCCATGTCGAAGAAGAGGCCTTGGCGCTCCTTCATCTGGTTTTCCAGCTCCTGTGCAGCCTCCGTGGACTCGGATGGGAGAGAGGGTCTGCATCTGGGAGTATGGCGGGAGTCAGTCAGTGCAGGTGGGGAAGCCCAGTGGGAACCCTTCGGGACAGAGAAAGGAACAGAGCCCAGGGGGTGGAAGAGCAGCAGAGCCATGCCAGGGTAAGCCAGTGGCACCCCCCCACCCCCACCCCACAGCACCCACCCCTGGCGGGAAGTCACCCCCAGCCTCACGCCTCACTTTTTCAGCACCAAGGCCAGCTCCTGGAGCCGCTTCTTCTGGCGTGTGATGGAGTTGGTACAGTTGTCCTGGAGTCTGGTCAGCTCTTCTAATTTCAGGCGGTACAAGCGGTGTGTTTCCTAGGGTGAGGAGAAGGCATGAGCTTGACTGGGCAGCTTCCTGGGCAGGGAACCAGCCCTGGAGGTAGAACTTTCTGTGCTTGCCAGGGGACCTCCAGAGATTGCTCTGCCCCTGAGGCAGGCCAGGAGCTGGATTTCTTTCTCCCTGTAAACTCAGAGCTCCGTGACACCTGTCCATAGCTCATAGCTCAGCCTGGGTTGTTTTGTTTTGTTTGTTTCTTTGTTTCAAGACAGGATTTCTCTGTGTAGCTTTGGGGCCTGTCCTGGAACTCACTGTGTAGTAGACCAGGCTGGCCTCAAATTCACGGAGACCCTCCTGCCTCTGCCTCCTGAGTGCTGTAATAAATGACATGCACCACCACCTCCTGGCCTATCTGCCTGGGTTTTTTGTGCTACCTGAGTCTGGCATTATCTTCAAACAGTCTAGAGTAGTGGTACTCAATCTTCCTACCACTTGTGACCCTTTAATACAGTTCCTCGTGTTGTGGTGACCCCCCAGCCATAAAATTATTTTCGTGGTTGCAATGTTGCTACTGTTACGAATCATAATGTAAATATCTGTTTTAGAGACTCCTGTGAAAGGGTCGTTTGCCCCCTAAAATGGATCTTGATCCACCGGCTGAGAACCACTGCTCTAGACCAAAGGGGCTGCCTGAACTCACGGCTTACTGTCTTTCTCAGTTCCTTCTACCTAGCTAGCCTGAAGGGATAGCATACAGAGTTATCCATGATGCCTTCCACCCAGGCATTCCTGATGGTTCCTCTCAGGTCAAAGGTCACCAGGCTTCCCGCTCTAAGACCAGTCCCTCCCATCCACGCCCCTCCTGCAAGCACCTTTGACCCAAGCACTTTGCCCTGGTGGGTGAACCTTGCAAGTTGCAACCTAAAGACAGGGCAAGGGGCAGTGTGGGGAAATCAAGGCAGAGGCCATCGTAGTGATGGCAAAACTGGGAGATTTGGGGCTGTGTAGGCCTAGAGAGAGTTCTAGTACCAGCAAGCTGGGCAGGGTAGGCAGCTGTAGTGGAGATATGAGGCTGGGCACAGTCCAGCAGAGGCAAAGGTCTAACCTAGTCTCCAGCTGGCCAGGCTCCACTACTTGGGTCTGTTTCTCATGCCAAGCAGAGCTGCCACATCCTCCCCAGGCTCTAGCAGATGCCACCCTTGCCCAGTGATGGCCTTCCTGGAAGCAGGAGCCTCCTTCTCTCTAGTCCGGGGACAGAGAGGACACAAACAACCTGGAACTGGGAAGTTTTCCAATGATCTCACACAGACTCTGCCAGGCAGGAGGTCCAGGTACAGTCTGCCCCGCCCACCTCTTCCCTACAAGAAAGAACCACACGCGCCCAGACGAGCCTCCTCCTGTCCCTAGGTGGGCGCTGTCCCTCTGTCTCAGACGGCTGAGATCTCTCTCCATCCAGGCCTGGGTTTTACCTAAACTTGCTTCCCTGCTGCGTTCAGCAAGGAGTTGGCCAAGGGCGGGGAAGGCGTTGTCCGGCTGCACGCTTGCAGGGTGACTGAACCAAAAGGCTGGGCCCGGCTGGGCTCTGCCTCGGGTGACTGCTCTCCAGGAAGGGGACCAGGTCCCAGATCGGTTAGCGGTGCAGAGGGAGGGTCAGCAGGGGAGTCCTGACCTGTTTTCAAGGCCTTTGCACGAAGTCGAGATGGCCCGGTACAGAGGGATCCCGCCCAAGCACGCCGGGGACGCGCGGGCAATCGGGGCTGCCATCGGACATTTAAGAGGAGAAGTGGGGGAGGGCCTCGACCCCTGACCCCTCCGGATGCCCTATGTCTGACCTAGGGCTGCCGGACCCTTGTCCCCGAGACAGAGAGACGTGGCTCGGGGCACGGATGGCCGCTCACCTGGATACCTTGGAAGTCCTGCTGCAGATCCTCCCAGTTGCGCAGGCAGTCGCCCAGCGGGTCTGGGGGCGGGGACTGCATGTCTTTGTCCACGCCACGGGCCGCGGGGAACCGCGAGTGGGGAGGACGGAGCTGCAACCCCGGCCGGCCGGAGGCGCCTCCGCCACCGCCCCCGTCCGCTTCCGGGCTCGCGCTGCCGCGGCTGCCAACGGGAAAAGGCCCGGCGTAATCCGCGCGCGGGCCCCGCCCCTTGGGGCGGCCAATCGGATCCCGGGACGGGAAGTGGGCGTGGCCGCGTGCCCGCCGGGCGTCTCCTGGCTCCGAGACCGGACCTGTGCTCCGGGCGATCCTACGCGCTTGATCCGTTTCCTCGGACCACTCACGAACCAAGGCGACACGTGCTTCCAACACTTTTAATTTTTATTTTAGATAGAGTGTCAGGACGTAGCCCTGGCTGGTCGGGAACGAGAGATCCCCCTGCCTCTGCCTCTCACGTGCGCCATCCACCACGCCCTGCGCTTCATCCACTTTTGTCCTTGAGAAGCTGCCCCTCTCTAGGGCAGCCTTTGTCTCACAGCCTTTTCGAGACACCCCTTTCCTGGCCCGGAGTCCTCCGTACTCACCTCCCCTGTCCTGCAAACAGCCTGCCTGTGGGCTGCCTCTCCTAAAATACGAAACTTAACTCCCCACTGTGTCCCTGCTGAAGACTTACCAGTGGGGTCTAGAGCTGAGTCGGTAACCGAGTGCTTGCCTAGCATGCAGGAAACACTGAATTCAATCCCTAGCATCACGTAATAAACCGGATGCGGAGGCGCACGCCTGTGATCCCCACACTTGGGAGGTGCAGACAGAAAGATCAGAAGTTCCAGGTCATCCTCATTAAGGGACACCCACTCATATCCTTCTGTGGAAAGTTCTAGGAGGCAGATAGTAGGGGATGTTTTCTTTTTGTTTGTTTGTTTGTTTTGTTTGTTTGGAGACAGGGTTTCTCTGTGTAGCCCTGGCTAGACCTGGCTTGTCTCGAACTCTGCCTCTGCCTCCCTAGGCATGCACCACCACAGCCCCGGCTGGGGACGTTTTCTTAAATGGCTGACTTTACCCATCAATCTCCTTGTAATCTGTGAGTCTGGGGAAGTGCGTTTGGGCAACTCCCTTTAGGACTTGTGGAATTTGAGCCGGTGACACAGCTCAGGAGTAAGGGTGCCTGCTGCCAAGCCTTGTGACCTGAGTTCAATCCCAGGACCCACTCTGTGGAAAGAACCAGTTTCAGCAACTTCTGTGACCTCCACACAAGTGCCAAGGAATGCCTACATATACAGATATAAAGTATAGGATGGTTCAGTGGTTAAGAGCAGCTCTTCCAGAGGACCTGGGTTCAATGCCTAGCACCCCACATGGTGGTTCACAACTATCTGTAACTCCAGTCCCCAGGTATCTGCCCCTCACTTCTGGCCTCCACGGTCAACAGGCATATGTGTGGTGTAAATAAATACATGCAGGCAAAAGATGCACATAAAATACAATAAAAATTTTAAAATAACATATACAAAATTTGTAAAGATTTGAGAAATTGTAGGGGCCTGGGACATGAGAAGCCCTGTGTGGTGGGTGGCACATGCCTGTATTCCCAGCACTTGGGAAGAAAGAGGGAAGAGAATCAGAAGTTCAGTGTCATCCTCAGCTACATAGTGAGTTGTCCAGGCTAGCCTGGGCTACATAAGACCCTGTCTGAAACAAAAAGAAAAAAGAAAAAAAAAATGGACATAAAATTCCTAGAAACCTGGGATTGGGTGATAAGAAGTCCAGCATGTCTCCTTCATAATGAGTTGGGAATAGAGAGAGAATCTATACTCAGTGATCCAGAGGCAGTGGTCCGAACACATTGGGGGCTCTGAAATCAGGAGTACCCCTAAGACTGAGCTGGAAGATCTCTACCCTGGAGTGGACACTGATACTCTCTGAATGGGCCAACACAAAGCATGGACTGAGCACCCCCAACCCAGGTGACCTCCAAAGAGTCCAAGTCATCAGTGTGTTTGACCACTGCTCCAGTCAGAGGTAGCCCCAGGAGTGTAGCTGGGTGGCACAGTGGGAGTTACTAGAGAGCCAGAAGGAAGAGGGTCTGCTCTGCTGAATGGACCAGAGCCCAAGAAGGCCTGTCATGGTGGACACCTGGAATCCCAGCACTCAGGAGATGGAGGCGAGAAAATGGCAAGGCTAAGGGCAACCAGGGTATGTAATGAGACCTCAGTTATTTGTTTGTTTGTTTGTTTATGTATTTATTGGTTTTTTTTTCTTTTTCTTTTTTTGTTTTTTGTTTTGTTTTGTTTTTCGTTTTAGAGACAGGGTTTCTCTGTAGCTTTGGCGCCTGTCCTGGAACTCACTCTGTAGACCAGGATGGCCTCGAATTCACAGAGATCCGCCTGCCTCTGCCTCCTGAGTGCTGGGATTAAAGGTGTGCTCCTCCACCACGGCCTGGCTTCTTGTTGTTGTTTTGAGACAGGATTTCTCTGTGTAGCCCTGGGCTGTCCTAGATCTCGATCTGTAGACTGAGCCAGCCTCAAACTTAGAGATCCGCCTGCCTTTGCATCCTGAGTGCTGGGACTAAAGGTGTGTGCCACCACTGCTAGTGGAGACCTTGGTACTTAATTAAGGTGAAGAGATGGGTTCGTGGTTAAGAACATTGGCTGCTTTTCCAGAGGACCCAGGTTTGGTTCCCAGCACCCATATGGTGGCTCACAACCATCTATAACTCCAGTTCCAAGGGACGCAATGCCCTTTTCTGAGTTCTGTAGGAGCCAGGCATATACATGATGCATAGACATACATGCAGGCAAAACATCTATATACATAAAATTTTTTAAAAATCTAAAATAAAATTTCAAGGATGTATTGTGTGTGTGTCTCCCACGCTGGGGGAACAGATTAGAAAAAAGCCAGTGCAGGACTAGGGGTGTGGCTTAGTTAATAGAGTGCCTGGCTAGCATGCAGGAAGCCCTGGCTCCACCCTCAGCAACACATAAACTGAAACAGACGTACACACTAAACTCTTAGCACTGGAGGGGGGAGGCGGGAAGAGCATGAGTTAAAGTCCTCTTCAGCTGCACAGAGTTTGAGGCCATCCCCGTCTGCAGGAGACCTTGTCTCAAAAAATAAAAGGCTTACCTAACATGTGGGAGACTCTAGCTCAGTGGTTCTCAGCCTGTGGGTCAAATGACCCTTTCTCCAGGGCTTACCTAAGACCACCGGAAAACACAGATATTTACATTATGACCCATAACGGTAGCAAAGTGACAGTTATGAAGCAGCAATGAAAATAATTTTATGGTTGGAGGTCACTACAATATGAGGAACTGTACTAAAGGGTCGCAGCATTAGGAAGGTTGAGAACCACTGCTCTAGGTTCAATCCCCAGTATTTGGGGGGGGGGGGAGAACCAGCCCTAAGACACAGACATGAAACTTCAGATTGCAAAGGTCTTCTTCTGGACCACTCCAAATGTGTACCTGACCCCCCAACCCCCAAAAAGTCTCAAACAAGGTTCCTCCTCGCCCAGGTGGGCCGCAGGTGAAGGTCAGTAGATAGGGTCGGAGATGTCTGTGATGTATTCCCCATGGATAGTTTTCTCCCATTCCAGCAGCTGAGTCACCAAGCCCCGATTCGGACGCATGTTGTTTTTGCATTTCTTCACGTGGGCCCAGGACCTCTGTGAATGTAGACATAAGGAAGATTTCAGGACAGGTGGTGAGATCCTTCCAGACGAGATCACCAACAGGTCAGGGAGGACAGGAGACAACTACCTGCCCATATGATGGCAAGATGCAGGGACAGGGGCTGGGCGATAGTTCATTTGGTAGTGTACTTTCTGGGCAAGCATGAGGACCTGAGTCCAGCCCCCAGGACCCATGTAAAAACTCTGTTTGTAATCCTAGTGCTGGGGAAGTGGAGATGGGGATTCCTGGGGCTCACTGGCCAGCTAGTCTAGCCTAATTGTGGGGTACCTCAGGAACAAAGAAAGAGAGAGAGATGGGGAGGGAGGGAAGGAGGGAAGAAAGGAGGGGATAAAAAGAAAAGGTTGGGGGGTTGGGGATTTAGCTCAGTGGTAGAGCGCTTGCCTAGCAAGCACAGGCCCTGGGTTCAGTCCCCAGCTCTGGAAATAAACAAACAAACAAACAAATAAATAAATAAATAAGAAAAGGTTGGGCCTCAAGCCTGATGATCTGAATTCAACCCAAGTGACCCATATGGTACAAGAAGAGAACTGACTTCTGCACATGTGCCATATGAACACATACACACACATGCACACACACACAGGCACACATGCACATGAACACACACACTCAAAGGAACAGAGGAAAAAAATAATTTAAGCGCAGACAGAACAGCAGCCTGGGGTGAACTCATCAAGGCAAGGAGCCCCAGGCACAGTCTAGGCCACAGGCAAGCTCCTCTACTTCTGACTCAGGGCGCAGAAGTCAGTTCTGTTTCACATGGCTCCTATGAAGATTGAGACAATATGCATGCAACCTCCCGTGGGCAGGCTAACACCAGGCTAGTCTGGAGCACACAGCAGCCTCAACAAAGGTTTGCATTGGGACAGGCTGAATCACTGGAGAGGTGACAGGAACTATGAGTGAGTTCTCGGAAGGAGGAAAGGCAAGGCAAAGCTGCCTTCCTTCAGGCTGCATCTGCAATAAAGTGCAGAAGGAGGCATGCATGTGCCCGGCCTTCATCTGGGTTATAGGCAGAGAGCGGAAAGGCAAAATGGTACCTGAGGGCTGCAGTGATGCCTCAGAGGTTAAGAACATGTACTGCTCTTGCAGAGGACCTGAGTTTGGTTCCCAGTGTCCACATCAGGCAATTCACAAGCTCCTGGAAATCTAATGACCTCTTCTGGCTTCTGAGGGCAACTGCACTCATGTGTACCCTCCCCAACACAAACACACACACACACACACACACACACACACACACACACACACATGAGCAAATAAACACAGCAAAACTGCATGAAAATAAATTCAACATACAGGGTTGGGGATTTAGCTCAGTGGTAGAGTGCTTGCCTAGCAAGCGCAAGGCCCTGGGTTCGATCCTCAGCTCTACACACACACACACACACACACACACACACACACACACACACAAAATTCAACATATAACTCTCAGTTGTTTCTATGTACTAATTGAGGATGAACAGTCCAAAAAGAAGAGGAGGAAGAAGAGGAGGAGGAGGAGGAGGAGGAGGAGGAGGAGGAGAAGGAAGAAAAAAATTAAGAAATCAAGGGAAGGGCATGGTGAGATGGCTTAGTGGTTAACAGCACTTGCTGCTCTTGCAGAGAACCCAGGATTAGTTCCCAGCATCTTCCAACCCTTTAGAGCAGATGCTTTGGGCCTCCACAAGCACCTGCACACGTGATACACATAGATACCCACAGGTACAGACACATGCACATTAAGGAAGGAAGGGGGGGAGGGAGGGAAAGAGGGAGGGAGGCTAGCACTGGGGAGATGGCTCAGCTGGTAAAGTGATTGCCTTACAAGCCTATGGACCTGAGTTTGATCTCCAAATGCCAAGTTTATTCCCAGCACCGTGGAGCCGGAGACAGGTGGATCCCTGCGGCTTGCTGGTCAACCAGCCTACTCTACTTGGCAAGCACCAGGCCCATGAAAGAACTTGCCTCCAAAAAAATCAAAGGTGGATGATGCCTGAGGAGTGATACCTGAAGCTGTCCTCCAACCCCCCCACACCCTCATATATACACCTACACACACTCATACACACCTACACACACATACAAACACTCATACACACCTACACACCCATACACACATACACACCCTCATATACACCTACACACACTCATACACACCTACAAACACTCATACACACCTACACACCCATACACACACTCATACACACATACACACCCATACACACCTACACACACATACAAACACTCATACACACCTATACACACAAACACCCATACACACCTACACACACATACAAACACTCATACACACCTACACACACAAACACTCATACACACCTACACACATGCGCACACACATTCATACGGACCTACACACACCCTTATGCACACAAAAGGAAATGACAAATTGTGCAAGGTATGGCTGCAGACAAACTGAGGCCCACCAGTACAGCGGAGGTGGCCAGGGGCTTGGATTAGGAGCAAACAGGAGGCAGTCAATCAACAGGCACAGAATTTCAGTTTTGCAAGATCTGAAAGTTTACAAGCTGGGTTCACAACCTGAATGTACTTACCACGAAAACACATGTTTAGGAGTCATTAAGAGGGATGGGGGTGTGGCCTAATTGGTAGGGTGCTGGCCCCCTAAACCCGCTGCACACCTCAGCTCATAACACATCTGCTGGGACTCTCCCAGGCAGAAAGGTCTGGTCCTGCCTACCCTGGGATGAAAATGTGAAGTACTTGCCAGGGCACACTTGGTGAGGGTCAGCAGGCCCTGGTCTTAAAGCTGCAAGGCCATGGGTGTTCTTCCTGTTTCCTTGGGGCCCCGTGGAAAGTATGGGTGTTGTGCCTGAGCCAATGGGTTTTGATCCCTGCGGTACTACCTGTAGCTGTGCAGCCTTGGAAAGAGCATCCAGACTTACCACACCTGAAAAATGCTGGGGAGCACAATGGTATTTAAGCTACAAGGTCACAGTGAACATGCCTTTACATATAAAGAAGGAAAAGGGCCAGGGCCAGTGGGACACAGCTCTAACCTCAGCACTCGGGAGACTGAGGTGGGAAGAACTGTGAGTTCTCTGTAAGCCTGAGTTCTACAGCCAGCTGTAGATGTAGGCCTGAGTTATCAATGAGTTCCAAGCCACCATGAGCTATGTAGCAAAATCTATGCAACATAGTGAACCCTATCTAAAACAAAACAAAATTAACCAAAATCGGGGCTAGAGACATGGCTCCGAGGTTAAGAGCAATGGCTGCTCTTCAGAGGACCCAGGTTCAATTCCCAGGACTCATATGGTGGCTCCCAAGTGAGTGGAACTCTAGTTCCAGAAGATCAGACTTCTCCCTTCTGGCAGTCTTCAGTACTGCATGCATGTTGTGCACAGACACCCAGGTAGAGAAACACCAGTGCACATGAAATAAAAATAAGCAATCTTTAAAAAAACATGTATATTATCATGTGAGTGCATGCTATGTATGGGGGTGCACATGCCACTGCACACTTGTGGAGGTGAGTTGAGGAGTAGTTCTCTCCTTCCAGCTTACCAGGTAGTAAAACCCAGGTGGCCAGGCTTGCAAGGCAGGGGCTTTACCAGCTTAGTCACCTTACCAACCCCTATTCTAAGAGTCCTTAAGGGACACAGATACCAGCGCGTGCCCACTGCACTGACAGCCTGCCCCAGCATGCCAGCTCCATGTCAGCCTCCTGGGGTCAAGTCCAGGTCAAGCTATGCTAATGAACTAACTACCATGGCAAGCTAGAGACAGGCACTCCTGGCCACAACAACGTGAGCTAACCAGGAAGAGTGCCCAGTCTTGGGACTTCCTACAGAGTGGGCAAAGATGGCTGTTCTCGGAACAAGTGCCAGGGTTCCTCCTGAGTCCAGACTCACCTGGACATGAGGAGATCCAGCATCAGCCACTGCCAGGGACAGGCAAACCAGGCAGCCAGGGCCGTGCACCCCCTTCAGGCCAATGACTGACTAGGAAAGGAACCAAACCAGAGGACAGCTCACTTTACCCTCATCTCAACCCACCCTTGCCTGTTGGCTCTACTTGGACGTGACGTCATCAGGGCTGGAGGGCTCAAAAGCTTTTGGAGTTTTGTTTTGTTTTCCCCGTGTTAGGTGGGGATCAAACCCAGGTCCTGTGGATTCCAGGCAAGCCCACTATGGCTCAACCACACCCCCAGCTGCTCACTGGAGTGTTCTAGCAAAGCATACTTGGGCTACTGCTGCAGGTCCTCATTGGGGGACTCTAGGCAAGCTCTCTTCCACGGAGCCACAGCCCCCACTGGGGATGTCTAAGCAAGTACTCTACCGCCAACCCACACACTCCTCAGGTTAAAATCTGGAGGTTGTTTAGATTGGGTCCACGGCCTCTGAGCCTGCAAGCAGGCTGTGATTAGCAAGGGTTAGCAGGGGAGCCGCCAGGGCTGGCTCTGGAGAAAGCACAGCCATGAGTCCCTCGGGTGTTGCTATGCAAGATTCTACTTTTTTGTCCCTCTGCTTTCAAGGTAAAGGAAGATTAACAGGCTGAGGCTCAGGCAGCCCAGCCATTCTGTGACTCCACGAAATTCTCCTTGGAACCAACCCAAACTAACTGGGGTGCTGAGGTAGCTAATTTCAGTTGTGAGCTTAGCAGGGTCTGGAATCACCCAGAAGGGAGTCTCCACGAAGGACTCTCTGTGGGAAAGTGCCCTGATTGTGTCAACTGACGTGGGAAGACCCATCTTGATGGTGGGCAGGACCATTTCTTGGCTGGGATCCTGGAGTGTGGAAATGGAGTGAGCTAGCTGAGCGGCAGTAAGCATCCATCACTCCATGCTTCCTGATAGTGATACAATGTTCCTGATGCTTCAAGCTCCTGCTGCCTTGACCACCCCACCCCCACCATTGTGGATTATAACCCAGAACAAGCACTTTCTCCCTTCAGTGGCTTTTGTGGAGTGTTTTATTACAACAACAGACAAAAGGAATTGGGGACTGGAGGAATCGCTCAGCAGCTAAGAACAGGCTCTGCCACGGCTCTTGCAGAGGGCTGGAGTCGTGTTCCCAGAAGCTGTGCTGGGCTGCACATGGCTGCCCATAACTCCGTCTCCAGGGGATCTGAGAGAGAGAGACAGACAGACAGACAGACAGACTAAGATAAGGGCCATACAGTAGGCTGTCATCCAGAGCCTGGACTGGCTGAGCCCCTATCAACCTCAAGCTGCTAGTCTAAGCAAAGGACCTTACTCTTGAGTGCTGTGTACTAGGTGACATCCAAACTTTGGAGTTCTCCCTGTTAAAACTAAGACCCTATGATAGTACTGCAGTTCCCAAGAGCACCCAGATCCAGCTTGGACCCCCTCCTAGTGTGTTTGTGGCCCAGGGAGCAATATTTTTTGTTTGTTTTGTTTTTGTTTTTTTGAGACAGGGTTTCTCTCTGTAACCCTGGCTGTCCTGGAATTCACTCTGTAGACCAGGCTGTCCTGGAACTCACAGAGATCCGCCTGCCTCTGCCACCCAAGTGTTGGGACTAAAGGAGTGTGCCATCACTGCTTGGCAGAACACATGGATATTATGTAGCCAGGGTGGCTTCCAACTTGCTCCTTCATTGAGGATGACCTTGAACTCCTGATTCTCCTGCCTCCCTCTCCAATCACAGCCCTAAGATTACAGGCCTGCCCCAACACACCCGCTTTATGTGTTGATGGGGACTAAACTCAGAGCCTTTGTTTGTTTGTTTGTTTGTTTGAGACAGGGTCTCAATGTATAGCCCTAGCTGTCTTGGAACTCACTTTGCAGACCAGGCTGGCTTCAGACTCACAGAGATCTGCCCACTTCTGTCTGCTGAGTGATGGGATTAAAGGTTTGGACCTAGAGTCTTTTGCAAACCGGGTGAGCACTTCACCAATTGAGCCCCGCCCGGCCCCATAACACATACCTTCAAGGTCTCCTCATTGTAATGCATGAGGAAGGCTATCACCGCGGCACTGCTACGGCTAATGCCCCGCGTGGAAAAGACCAGGATGACCGAGCGGAGCCGGAGGTGAAGTTCTGCAAAGGAAGGAAGGGTGAGGGCTGTGCACAGCACCCTTCCCTGGGGACCTCAGTGTGTCTCTGCTGGTCTCTTTGGGGGCCTCGTGCCCAGGGCACAACACTAGATGTTCAGAGGTTAAGAGGAAGAAATACTGAAAGTTCAAGGCCAGCCTAGGCGACCCAGGGAGATGTTGTCAAAATAAAAAGTAAAAAGAGGACTTAGAGGTGGTGGTGGTTCTAGAATCCCCCAGTGAGGGACTGGGGTGTGGCTCAGTGGTAGAGCCCCTGCCTAGAATCCCCCAGTGAGGGGCTGGGGTGTGGCTCAGTGGTAGATCACCTGCCTAGAATCCCCCAGTGAGGGGCTGTCATGTGACTTAGAGATATAGCACTTACTTAGCATGTGTTCCACCCTGGCTGTATCTCTCAAGTTGAAAAATGAATTAAAAAGTAAAAGTAGTAAACTGCTGGCATAAGGGTGTTGGAGGCTACTTTCCCAACCCCAGCCATCCGAGCAGCAGCTTGGGCTGGGGGCCAAGTTGGAGCCATGCTGGAAGCCAAGACTCCTGACCCGATTCAGTCTAGTCTTGCTTTTCCTGGTCAACTCTGACCCTGAGACTGACTGAAAGATCTACGTCTGTTCATGGTAAGTAGCTGATGGGCATTGCTATACCAAATGGGAAGCCAGAGCAGAGCCAAGTAGACACATGAAGCATGATGAGAATCAGAGCTAGATGGTTTGGGGGTACCTTCCTTCTCTGTGGTAGTTTGAATGTAATTGGCCCCCATACTCTTATAGGGAGTGGCCCTATTAGGAGGTGTGGCTTTGTTGGAAATGTGTCACTGTGGGGGTGGGCTTTGAGGGATATTGCCCAGTGTGTCAGTTGACTTCCTGCTGCCTGCCTATCAAGATGTAAGAACACTCAGCTCCGGCACCAAGTCTGCCTGTACCCCGCCATGCTCCCTATCATCATGATAATGGACTGAACTTCTGAAAGTGTAAGTGAGCCACTCCGATTAAATGTTTTCTTTATAAGAGTTGCTGGCGTCATGGTGTCTCTTCACAGCAATAATAACCCTAACTAAGGCATTCTCTTACCTGACTCTACTGACTAGCACTGAGCAAAGAAATAGAAAGAGAAGCATTTCCAAAGCCCCAGACCCCTCAGAGGAGCAGGCACCCAAAACATCATGCACCCATGTTTGGTGAGTATCTTCATTGTAGGACTGGCTCAGAGGGGCATGGCTATGTAGCTAAGGTAAGAACAGGACAATCAGACACAGTGTGGTGATGCCACTGGACGCCAATCCTAAGCTGCTCGTGTGAACACAGCTGAGGGCTTTGGAGCGGTTGGATGTGCTAGATTTTGTACTTCCCCAAGCTCTGGGGGGGTTGGGGGGAGGGGCGGCTCTCAGACAGGGAGATACCTGTGAGCACAGGAAGGGTGATGCCCAATCTGGAAATTCTCCTTACCCATGAAGTGACAGATGTGGCGGAGAAAGGAGGAAAGGTTGGAATATGAAGTATCCTCGATCTTGATGTGCAGGAGTCTGTCTGCATCACCTACAAAGCTGAAAGAAGGCAGCATGGTGTTGAGTACCTGTTTCCTCCTTATTGGATCATTCCTCCTGGGAGGGAGGGAGGCTTCTTAAGACTTAGGAAGTAAAGGAAATTACCAAGGCGCAGAAACTGAGACACTTGCAAGTCCCAGCAACTTCCTGAAACCTACAAGATTCACAAGGTCCCTCCCCCAAAGCTATATAGGTAGTAACAACTGCAGGTGAGAGGAGACGCTCTGGCCTGAGGAGCTGTCTGTGAGTCACACAGGGAGTTCCAGGATCACAGGTTATCATGAAGCTTGACTCAGCTGCCTGAGTCATCAATGTTCCTGTAAGTGATCTCCCCATACACGCGCACCTGTTAAATAACCACAGTAAACGCACTGGTTGTCTGTGTTGGACTTTGGTGGGACTGATCTTACTTTAATCTGTCATCAGTGTCCTAACTGGGGTGAAGAGATGGTTTATTTGCATCACCCAGGGAAAGTCACACAACACATGGGTGATCAACCAGCCCCACTGTGGTGTCCCTTGTCCACAGCACAGAAAACACAAGGGAATGATTGGGGACAGACATGGGGATGATAGGAACTAGTAGGAATATTGCCTGGGGGCTGGAGAGATGACTCCGCTGGTATAAGGCTTGTCAGGCAAGCACCAGGACGAGAGTTTGATTCCCCGCTCCCACAGACAAAGCCAGGCTTGGTGGTCTGCACTTGCAATCCCAGCACTGGGGAAGTGGAAGCAGATGGATCCCTGGCCTCACTGGCCGGCCAGACTAGCCTGCTTGGTGAATTCTAGGCCACCGAGAGATCCTGTCTTTTAAAGTATATGGACAGTTCCCACAGACGGACACTGGAGGTTGTCACTGGGTCTGCACATACAGTCACACACTTGCACATGCACGTAGAGAATGCCTGACGGAAGACGTCTACCTAGAATTTGCCAGTGAGGGGCTGGAGGTATGGCTCCAGTGAAAGAAAGGGGCTGGTTCAGCAGAAGAGAGCATTTGGCCAGTGTGTGAAAGGCCTGGGTTTAATCTCTAGTACTGGAGGAAATAAAAAAGAAGAAGAAGCAGCTACAACTAACTATGGCAGTAGGAGACGTGAAAATGAGTGACTCTTAGCCTAAGATAAAAACCATGCGCTGGGGAGATGGCCCAGTCGGCAAAATGCCCGCTGCACAAGCATAATACCTGTGCTAGGATCCCAGGCATGCGCATAAAAAGCTGCGCTAGCCTTTAATCCCAGCACTTGGCAGACAGATCTCTGTGAGTTCGAGGCCAGCCTGGGCTACCAAGTGAGCTCCAGGAAAGGCGCAAAGCTACACAGGGAAACCCTGTCTTGGGAAAAAAAAAAAAAAAGCTGCACTAACAGGGGCATGCACATAAAAAGGTGCGCTAACGGGGCACGCATCTGGAACCCTAGCACTGGGTGCACCAAGACTGATCTCCCAAGCTTGCTGGCTAGCCAGATTATCCAGTCCATGAACACCAGGCTCAGCGAGGGACCCTGTCTCAAAAAAATCAAGTGGAGTGTCGGGCAGTGGTGGCGCACACCTTTGATCCCAGCACTCCGGAGGCAGAGCCAGGTGGATCCCTGTGAGTTCAAGGCCAGCCTGGTCTACAGAGCATGTTCCAGGACAGCCAGGGCTACATAGAGAAACCCTGTCTCAAAAAACCAATAATAAATAAATAAAGTAGGGGATGACAGAGGAAGGTGCCCAACAACATATGGCCTTCATATGCACATAGGCAGCTGCATGTGTGTGCACACGCACTCACACACACGCATTCACACACACACACACACACACACACACACACCACCATTACTTACTAGGGTGTTGTCTCTAAGGAAACATTGACATGCGCTTTAATTTTCAGATCTTTGTGAATCTTAGCATTGCAGGCTTGACTCAATTTGCCCAGGTAGAGCTTGCCCGGAATGATCTCAACTGGGTATGGCTGGAAGGCGTCCAGTTCCTGTGATGGGAAGGAAGAAGGCTGCTGTGGACACACCACAGAAGAGAAGGGGGAGGCCCAACTCTGGAGGTGGAGCTCCAAAGGTGAGCCCTGAAGAGCAATCCCAAGACAGTGAAGGAGACTGGGAGCTTGAGTCTCCAATACACTGGCAATGAACACCTCACATGAGAAGTCAGAGGCCTGAGCGTAAACAAGGATTGACTCAGAGCATCACAGCACATGAACAGGGCTCCACACGGACATCCCCTTTCCTCATGGCACCGGTCTGTACCTGGACATTACCCATAAAGGGTGGAATTGACCATCTTGGCCCAAAACCTGTCCAGTTGATGTTGGTGCTGGCTGCCAAGCAACGTGAATCCAATCCCTATGCCCCACATGTCTGAAGGAATCTGATTTCCATATATATATCATGGCACTTGAGAGAGTGCGTATGCACACGCACAAACAGCACAAAACAAATCAATGTATTCAGAAAAAAAGAAGTCTAGCAGCATCCTTGGTACAAGATACTGGAAAAAGAAGAGGTTTATTATGGTTCTCAGTTTCAGAGACTTCAATCCATTGTAGTGGGGAAGGCACGGTGGTGGGGTCCTGCCCATGGCAGTGAGGAAAGTGGCCGACTTCTACCAGCCAGGCTCCACCTCCTAAAGGCTCTGTGCCCATCTGAGGAGGGACTCTGGCTGGGGAACAAGTGTTCAAGGCATCCACCTATGGGGACATTCCAGAGTCAGCTCTAGCACTGTCTGAGTTAGCATACTGCCCCCCTGAAACCACACCCCCTCTAGATTCCCGAGTTCAGCCTCCCCATAATGTGTTAACTCTGAGTTTGTCACTATGGACTGAAACCCCAGTTGTTCGGGGCTCTTTTCCCCGCGCCCATCTCCTCCATGTCCTCTATCCTTATCTTCTCTTTCTCTGCCTCCACTTACCTGTCAGTCTCCAGCCTCACTTCCTAGAAGGGAATGCTCATCCCCTTGCCTCACCTGGGGCATCCAGATGATCTTCTGGGTCCGGAAGAAATGGTACAGGCCAGAGAAACACTCATAGCCCCCTCTGAGGACATAGACAGGTTGGCGGGTAAGGTGGGTGAGGATCTGTCCAAATTCCACGGCGGGTCCAGGTAAGAGTTCTACAGGTGAGGACCAAAGAGGTATAAGGGATGTTTAGCATTTGCCTGGTGTTAGAGTGGATGGCCACTTTCATCTGAAAACAATTACCCAGAAACACAAGTCAAGAGGCACATAAAACAAATATAGGAGACAAAATCCGAGTCAACACAGAGAGAAATGTTACAAGAGAAAACTTGTTTCTAAGTTTCAAAAACTTGTTTTTGAAAAACACATATGGGTGTTTCACCTGCACGGATGTCTGTGGACCACATGTGTGCAATACCTGCAGAAGCCAGAAGAGGGCAATGGATTCCCCTGGAACTGTTGTAGACAGTGTGAGCAACCCTTTGGGTGCTGGGAATCCAACCCAGGTCCTCTGGAAGAGCAACCAAAGCTCTTAATCACTGAGCCATCTCTCTAGCCCAAAACTTTTATTACTTTTAATTATGTGCATATGTGTGTGTTTGTGAGTTTGTGCATGAGTGCAGGTGCCCATGGAGGCTAGTACAGGGCACCTGATCCCCAAGATCTGGAGTTACAGGTGGTTGTGAGCCATCTGACATGGATTCTGGGAACTGAACTCTGTAAGAGCAGTATGTGTGCTTTAACAATGATAGCTCCTTACAGCTGAATAATATTCCATTCCATGGATGTACTACTTGCTGCTTCATCCATTCACTGGCTTATTAAGACATCTGTGCTGTTTCCACCATGGGCTATCATGAACAAGGTAGACATTTTTGTATGATGTGTCTTCATTTCCTTGGAGTATGTACCCTAGCCCTTAAATGAACCGCCATTGCTTTCTTTACACTAGGCTGTCTTTTTTTTTTTTTTCCCCAAGACAGGGTTTCTCTGTGTAGCTTTGTGCCTTTCCTGAAACTCGCTTTGTAGACCAGGCTGGCCTCGAACTCACAGAGCTCCACCTGCCTCTGCCTCCCGAGGGCTGGGATTACAGGCGTGCGCCACCGCCGCCCGGCTCCACTAGGCAGTCTTATGTTCCGTTCTTATATTAGTTGTTGCTGTTGTTTTGCTTTTATGTTTTTCGAGACAGGGTTTCTCCATGTAGTTTTGGAGCCTGTCCTGGAACTCTCTGTAGACTAGGCTGGCCTCAAACTCAGAGATCCATCTGCCTCTGCCTCCCAAGTGCTGGGATTAAAGGTGTGTGCCACAAATGTCTGGCTTTGGACTAGTTTTTCATTTATTTTCTTTTTAATGGTGTGTGTGTGTGTGTGTGTGTGTGTGTGTGTGTGATACATGTGCCACAGTGCACACATAGAGAGGAGAGGCCAAGCCTTAGGAGTTGGTTCTCTCCTGCCCCATTTTGGGATCCAGGAATGGAATTCAGCTTGTGGGTCTGTTCATAGGCACTTTCTACCATTTCACTGGCTCTGATTTTGGTTTTTGTTTCTTGAGTCAGGGTCTCACTCTGAGGCAGTCACACCTAGAACTCACTATATAGCCCAGATTTGCCTTCGCAATTGTGGCAATCCTCCAGCCTTGTCTCTCCAATGCTGGGACTAGTCATGAGCCTCAGTGCCCAAGCCCTTTTACCCCGTGTTCAGTGGTGTACAAAGGTTCCAGTGTCTCCACATTCTTGCCAACACTTGTTATTACTCATCTATTTTATTATGCCCACCCTAGTGAGCGTGAAGTGATATCTCCTTGTAGTTTAGTCTTGTTTCTGAGATGAGATCTATGTAGCTCAGTCTGGCCTGGAACTCATTCTCCTCTTGACTCAGCCTCCTGAGTGTGGGGATTAGAGGCATGTATCATTGTGCCTGGCTGCCTTGAGAGCGCATGTGTGTGTGTGTGTGTGTGTGTGTGTGTGTGTGTGTGAGAGAGAGAGAGAGAGAGAGAGAGAGAGAGAGAGAGAGAGAGAGAGAATGAGTGTGTCATGTGTGGAACCAGTCAGATTGCAGGCGTCTATTCTCTTCTTCTGCCATGTGGGTCCCAGAAATCATCTCATTGGCCCTTTTTATGATTTAATATAAATTTAAGCCTTAAACTCTTTCATGAATTGTAATTATGCTATATAATAGTTAATATTCATTATCACTTGTCTGGACTTAAATCACCCAGAACATCGTGGAGATATATCTACGGATGCAAATGGGAGAGTGTTTTGGGGAGAATTAACTGAGGATGGAGGACCTATCCTGAATGTGGTGGTACCCTGGGGGCTGGGTCAGAATGAAAAGAGGAAATGGAAGGCCAGTGAGATGGCTCAGTGGGTCCAGGGGTTTGCTGCCAAGCCGGATGACCTGAATTCCATCTCTGGACACCCCAGGGTAGGAGAGAACCAATGCCTGCCCACTGTCCTCTGACTTCCACACGCCCATCATGGCGTGTAGGCCCCTCCCCCACCTGCCGACACATAAAGATGGGGGTGGTGGGTTAACAGGCACAGCACACATGGTCTGCCCCGCTCTCTGCTTTCTCGTTAGCCATGAATCAAACAGCCTCCTCCACTCCGACGACGACATAATAGCATGCTCAGGCCCACGGTTCCAGTGGCTGTGACTGAGTCCTAGGAAGCCATGAGCCAGACTCCATCTTGGCCCTCTAAAGCTGTTTCTGTCACGGCAGCATGAAAGTCACTAATACAGACCTCATGGGGCTTCCACAGAAAGTCTGCACTAGCCTGCCTCAGCCAAGATACCCTGGCAGACCCTTAAGAGCCCACCAGCAGGAGGAGGCCATGGGCTCTGGTCTCCAAACCGACTTTCTGGAGCTGGGGAGATGGCTGGTCAGGAGAGTGTCATGGAAGCCTGACGACCCAAGTTCTATCCCAGAACCCACATAAAAATGCCAGGCTTGGTGCTGTGTGCTTATAATCTCCCCTGGGGCTCCCTGGCTGGCCGGCCCAGCTGACCCAGTGAATTATACAAAATGAGAGAGTCTCAGGAAGTAAGTGGGGCCAGGAAGATGATTGAGTGTGTAAAGGTGCCTGTCACCAACTCAGATGACCAGAGTTCCACCCCAGTACCTATATGGTGGAAGGAGGGAACTGACTCCCGCTGACCCCCACACAAGCCCTGTGACATCCCCACCCTCAAAAAAAGACAACATAATTTACAAAACTTTTTAGAAGGAGACCAGCACCTGGGCATCAATGCCTAAGGCTATCCTCTGGTCTCCATGGTTACAAAGTAAAATCTACTAGGGAAAGAGAAATAAATCAATTTGACTAAATAAACTGAACTTCTGTTCTTGAAGACAAGGACACTTCCAGAAGGGAATGCTCACGACATAAGTAACAGGGACCTGTCTGGAGGATGAACCTGCGTCCGTAACCACGGAGGAAGAGAACTTGCAGGTTTCCAGGCAGAAGTCACCCCCATCCCCGTGGGACCTGGCTTAGAGGGCCCTGAGTCCAGACAGTAGGTTATAGGGCACCAGCCATGTCTCTCTTGAGCAAGAGACTAGTGGGTCAGAGGCCACAGGCGAGTAGGGATAGGAGTCCCGGGCCACACCGAGGCTGTTACCTTTAGCCTTGTTTCTGCCTCTCCACCACTAGAGACTTACAGTCCACAACTATAGGGTCAGCATTAGCCACAACTGGGGACTCCCACAGAACCTGGCCACCTCACCAAGCAGCTTCAGCTCACTGTTTCGTCAAGAATAGCAGTTGGGCATGTTGGTACACACTTGCAATCCCAGTACTCAGGGAGACGGAGGCAGGTGGATGGCACATTTGATCCCTTGGCCTCAACCGTACCAGTGGTGGTGGTGGTGGTGGTGGGAAGGCAGGTGTGCAGGGCCACACTGCTGCAGGCCGCAGGAATATATCATAAGAACTCAGCTGGTTATGGCAAAGTCACTACCTGGAGGGATCAGGGAATTCCTCCAGAGGAAGCCAAATTCCAAGGAGTTTTTGGTGTTACTTGGCTTGTTATATATCAGCTGTCTTCTGTTATGAAAATCATGTGTGCCTTCATAGTTTTTCCCAATTGACTTTTCCCTAAAAAGGGCTAACAGTATGGACTGATCACTCTCTGGATATACACATTCCAGGTATTTGGAGATCAGCCTCAGGAAAGGCTTTCTCTGGAATCAGATATCTCCCTTTGCCACTTTTCAAGGACTACAAGAAGCACCACCCAGGTGGGCGCCCAAGTTCCAAGGATAACAGTGATAACAGCCTACATACAAGTCTCCTGACTTAAGGTAAATTCTACAAGGGGACACCGCCCAGGTGGGCTCCCAACTTTCAAGGACTAACAGTAATAACAGCCCACATACAAGTCTCCTGACATAAATTCCACAAGGGGACACCACCTAGGTCAGGTAGACATTAAATAATAGCTTTACTCAATTTAGCTTGGACCCTCCCTTTTTATACCGGGACTTCCAGGGCATGGGACAGAGAGGAGAAAAGAGAATGGAAGAACTAGATGGGTAAGAACTGGAGAGGAACAAACTGAGATGGGGAAGAACTAGATTGAAGGGCGAGAAGAGAGTACTAGAAGAACGAGATGAAGATGAGGAAGAGCCAGAGGGGGAAGAACAAGATGAGGAAGAACAAGAGAGAGAAGGAGATAGGAGAGAAGGAGATGGGAGAGGGGCTGAGATGGGAAGAAACTAGATGGATGAGAACCTAGAAGGGGCGGAACTAGATGGAGGAATTAAGATAGAACCTAGAGGGGACAGTAGATAAATATAGAGAGAAATCAGGCAAGAAAGGAGCTAGACATGAGAGCAGAGTATAAGCTTGTAGAGAGAAAACTATCACAGAATAATAAAGTGCATAACTAAGGAGTTTCATGTACACAGAATCATTTCTTTTCATCAAAGATTAATTATCAGCTGGTTGTAGATTCTTCCCGGACACTGGGAGGGGACTATAAGGGGGTGTGCCCCCTTAGTCCCTGATACCACACCTGGCTGAAAGGTATCATTCTAGCACACCAGGCTTCAAAAAGGCAGCTTTCTGTTTTGCTTCTCTTTTTCTTTCTTTTTGAGACAGCACTACATAGCCTTGGCTGGCCTACGTACTCTCTGTGTAGATCAGGCTGGCCTTGAATTCACAGAGAATTCTGCTTCCTGAGTGCTGGGATTAAAAGTGTGTGCCACCAGGCCCAACTCAAAAGACATCAACATTTTAAATGAGGAAAGTTGTCTAGAGTGGAAATCTTACATTTGGCTGTGATTTCCTTCTGAGTGGGAAGTTCAAGAACACAATGCCACCCCTTATAGAGTAAAAGTCTTGTTTTTAAAACATTACATTTTTTGTTTGTTTTCTTATTTACTTAGTTACTTGTGGGGAGGGGCATGCATCTGCCACAGCATGTATATGCAGATCAGAGGACAACTTGTGGAAGATGGGTCTCTCCATCCATGAGGGTCCCCGGGATCGAACTCAGGTTGTCAGGCTTGGCAGCAAGCATCTTTATTGCTGAGCCACCTCACCAGCCCCAGTTCTTAGGGCTCCAAGGTCCAGCCTGGAATTCTAAAACTATGAACAAGCTGAGCATGTCATACACACCAGCACTTCCAACACTGGGGAGGTGGAGGCAGGGGAAATCAGAAGTTCAAGCTATTGTGATGTCGAGGAGGACAGCCTGGACTACATGAGACCCTGTCTCAAAAAAGGTGGGGCCACATAGATGGCTCAGAGAGTAAAGTCACTTGCTGTTAAGCCTGCTCACCTGAGTTTGATCCCTAGGACTCACATGGCAGAATCCACATGTGTTACATGAACACACCATCCATACATACAAACATGGAGCATAATTTTCCCAAAGTTTTAATTATATGTGTCTGGGGAGGGGAATGTGCACATGAATCAGGTGCCCTCACACACCAGAGGGGTCAGATGCTGCGAAGCTGTAGTTATAGGGAGTTGTGAGTCACTCTACATAAATGCTGGGACTCCAACTCAGGTCCTCTGAGCAAGAAGTACATGCGCTTAAACTGCTGAGCCATCTCTCCAGCCCAAAATGTACAAACAAACAAACCACAGGGTTAGGGGCCTAGCCCATTTGGTAGAGAGCTTGCCTAGCTAGCATGCCCAAGGCCCTGGGCCCACCCCCAACACTGCATATGACATGGAGGCATAAGCCTGTAATCTCGGCACTCAGAAGGTAGAGAGAGGAGGTTCAGAAGTTCAAGATCATCCTCAGCTATATCGTGAGTTGGAGGCTAGCCTGGGCCACATGAGACTCTAATTCAAAACTAGCAAATATCTACAAACTGTAGCCCAAAGGAACCCACACATGGAAGAAGAAATTTCCAAGCCAAAGACCACTTGGGAAGAGTCTCAACGGCAGGTGTTTGTAGAGGCAGAATCTTAGTGCCACCCAGTGGCAGGGAGTGTCAGTGGCCATTCTCATCCCATCAGCACAGGGTCGGGCTGTTGTAGACTATTATTTTAAGGTGTGTTACTTTTGTTTATGTTGCATTTGTTTAACTCTGTGAAGCTGTGTTACTGTGCTTGTCTAGAACACCTGATGGTCTAATAAAGAAGTGAATGGCCAATAGCAAGGCAGGAGAAAGGATAGGTGGGGCTGGCAGGCAGAGAGAAGAAATAGGAGGAATCTGGGAGGAGAGAAAAGGAAGTAGCAGAGGAAGAGGACTCCAGGGTCCAGCCACCCAGCTACACAGCCAGCCATGGAGTCAGATTTACAGAAGTTAGAGAACAGGAAAAACCCAGAGGCAAAAGGTAGTCAGGATAATTTAAAGTTAAGGAAAGCTGGCTGGAAAGAAGCCAAGCTAAGGCCGGGAATTTATACTTAAGTATAAGCCTCTGTGTGTGATTTATTTGGGAGCAGGGTGGTGGCCCCCAAAAGAACAAAAACAACCAACACTGAACTGTTTAATAAGCCATCTTCAGATTCTGAATTAAGTATCTTGGAACTGTCTACATATGCTTTGGGGGAGTCTTTTAACTTTGTATTACTTTATTTATTCGTCTCTGTGTGTACATGCATGTGCATCACAAACACATGTGGAGGTCAGAGGACAACTTGTCAATTCTCTCCTTCTACCACATGGGTACTGGGAATCAAACCGAGGTTGTTAAGCTTGGTGACAAGACCATCTGCCCGCTGAGCCATCCTACCCCCCCTTTTTTTTTTTGCATAGTAGTGAGGACCTTAGGCTTTACATGGGAGGCAAGTGTTCCACCACTGAGCTATAGACTTGGCCCAGTTTTGTTTTTTTGTTTGCTGTGATAAAGCTTCACTGTGTAGCCTTGGCTGGCCTAGAATTCGCTATGTAGACCAGGCTGGCCTCAAACTCACAGAAATCACCTGCCTCTGCCTCCTGAGTGCTGGGATTAAAGGTATCCACCATTATGCTTGACTATTTATTTATTTTGAAACAGGGTTTTATGTACCCCAGCCTGACTTTGAACTTGCTATGTAGCTTCTGTTCCCCCTGCCTCCACACCCAAGTGTGCACCACCACACCCAATACATGGTATTGGGGTAGACCTTCAGCTTCATGCATGCTAGGTGAGCACTCCGCTACTTAAGCTACAGTTTGAGAACAGTTTTTTGTTTGTTTTTGTTTTCATTTGAAACATGGTCTTACTCTGCAGCCCAGGCTGTCCTGGAACTCAGAGCAATCCTTCTGCTTCAGGCTCCCCAGTGCTGGGATTATATACATGTGCTACCACACCTGGTCCCAGCTGACACTTGGATTATAACCTCTGGAGAAACATTGGCTCTCCTGTCTGGCCCCTGAATTCTGGGCCCAAAGATATGATAATTAGCATATTGTCATGTCTGTCGGGCTGCCAACTTTGGGGTCATTTGTCATGCAGTGATAGAGAGCTCACTTGCTAGGCATGTGGGAGATTTCACCTTCTCTTTCTTCCTCCTCTTCCTCTTCTACCTTTCCCGTGTGTGTGTGTGTGTGTGTGTGTGTGTGTGTGTGTGTGTGTGTGTGTGTTATGCACATGTGTATGCACATCTTTGCATGAGTGGAGGTGCCCATGTATGCAGGAGATGGCTTAGTTGGTAAAGTACTAGCCTTGCAAAGTGAGGACCCGAGTTCACTCCCAGAGCCATGTTAAAAAGCCAGGCGGAGTAGCACACTTTTGTAATCCTAGCACCAGGAAGGCAGGGAGCGGTGGATCCCCGGGACTCGCTGGCCAGCCAGCCCAGCCCTCTTGGCAATCTCCAGGCTGGCAGAGACGGTCTAAAAGACAAGGTGGCTGGCACTTGAGTCTGACCTCTGGTCTCCACAGGCCTGCATGCGCACACAGACATACAGACATACACACGAGGAAGTAAAACTGAAATCATTCCCTCCTCCTTTGTTTCCCTCAGGTAATGTGGTCACAGCCACACAAAAATGAGAAATGTCGACACTGTCCACTCTTCCCGTGGATGTAAAAACCCACCTGGGAAGGCTGGGGATGTGGGTCCCTTGGTAAGGTGCTGGCTTAGCATGCTGGAGGCTCTGGGGTCCATTCCCAGCACTGCATGATCCAGGTGTGACTGCACAAGTCTGTAAGCCTAGCACTAAGGAGGCAGAGGTAGGCAGATCTCCATGAGTTTGAGGTCAGCTTCATCTATGAGTTCCAGGGCTACATGATAAGAGAGACCCTTTCTCAAAAAACACCAAAAAAGACAAAAGGACCAAGAACAACTCTCTTGGGGTGGATTACCAGTGTTCTCGTCCTCATCATCGTCCTCTCCTTCTTCCTCCTCCTCCTCCCCCTCCTCCTCCTCCAGCTGCCGAGGCTGCCTCCGTAAACGCAGTTCCAGGGAGCTGGTGTTGCTGTCGTACACGATGCAGTATCTCACGCACTCCAGATCCACCGACTCCGGGATGAGGTACTGGTTCTCTCTCTGAGGAAACCACACAGATGTGCTGCTGGGGAGCTCAGCTGGGTACACTGTCTCTGCACGACATCCCAGGGGAGCTTGAGGCAGGCTGGGGGTCCTGTCCTCCTTCCCTTGCTAACCATTAACAAACGGGAGAGTCTCTTGCCTCTCTACTTCTCTACCTGTCACTAAGACTGGCGGCAGTGGGGGACTAGAGTGGAGATGGCCTGGCTAGAGAATGGCGGTCCATCACTGAACTCACAGCCCCTCAGAGTCATTGTGGCTGGATGACTGGGAGGTGGTGGTACACCTAAACCCCAAATCACTTCTGAAGCGGAAGTCCTGAGTGAGCAAATGTCACCAGGAGAACCATGGGGGCAGGTTATGGGATGGCAGGGACTTGGGTCTCCTGTTTAGTCTCTAATTGTATTACTGACTGCCCCCACTGCTGTGACGGACTACTTAACAAGAGAAGCTTACGGGGAGGGGGGGAGGGGTTCATTTTCACTCAGAGTTTGAGCTTTGAGGTTTTATAATCGTGCCTCATTTCTGATCTATCCTCTGCTTCCCAATTATGGACAAAATGTGACCTGTTGGCTTCCCCGCCTGCCATCTTGCCTTCCTCACTAAGACAGGACCAAACCCCTCCAACTGTGAGCTCAAATATCCCCTCCCTCCCCTTTCCTATAATTCTCTTGTCAAGTGTTCTGTCACAGCTCAAGAATGAGATAAGTCACCAATAAAGGAGTCCTGAGGTGATGAGCTCACCTGAGGAGGGGGTGAGGTCACCTGAGGAGGGGGTGAGGTCACCTGAGGAGGGGGTGAGGTCACCTGAGGAGGGGGTGAGGTCACCTGGGGAAGGGATGAACTCACCTGAGGAATGGATGAGGTCACCTGGAAGGAGGTGAGATCACCTGGGGAAGGGAGAGCTCCCCTGGGGAGTGGATGTAGTCTCACATTACTAGACTCATCCAGAAACCAACAGACGTTCTAGAACTCAAGGATTCCTGAGTGGCTGACAGCTCAGAGTGTGGCCTTTACTTGCTCTCAGGGTCCCTTCTGAGCCCCATGCTGTCTGGGCAACTGGCCTATGTGATGCAGAAGTCCCAACAGAGGCGTGCCAAAGGCTGTGACAAGTGCCCATGCATTCTGCTTTACAGAACAGCCTCACGGCAGGAAGTTAAGGGCAATAGAAGTCCTAACTAATAAGGATCTCTGGAACTCAAAGGGATGAAAGCTTACTGGGAGAACATTCAGGGAGATGCCTGTTGCCTGGTGGGGGTCCACACATCACACCCTAGTACAGGGAAGCTGAGGTTGGAGGCTCTTGGGCTCTAGGACAGTTTAGGCCACATACCAAGACACTGGCTAAGAATAAACAAGAATAAGGGCCAGTGAGCTGCCTCAGCAGGTAAAGGTGCTTGCTGACAAGCCTGAGGACCTGAGTTCAATCCCTGGGACCCACATGTAGAGGTTACCTTCTGATCCCCACATATGTGACATGGCCTGCCATGCCAGGTACATACCCACCCTCCACAGAGAGAGATGGGAGGGGGGAGACACACACACACACACACACACACACATACACACAGGTGTAATAAAAGGGTTGAAGAGGTCACTTGGCAGTTAAGAATACTTTCTACACTTGAGTTCAGTTCCCAGCACCTACCTTGAGTGGCTCACATCTGTCTGTAACTCAAGCTCTAGGGGATTCAATGGATCCAATGTCCTCTTCTGGACTCTGCAGGCATCTGCACTCATGCATACACATGTACACACACACACACACACACACACACACACACACACACACACACCACACTTTTGTTTTTGTTTTTCGAGACAGGGTTTCTCTGTGTAGTTTTGGTACCTGTCCTAGAACTCACTCTATCGACCAGGCTGGCCTCGAACTCACAGAGATCCACCTGCCTCTGCCTCCTGAGTGCTGGGATGAAAGGCATGTGCCACCACCACCCAGCTTCCACACACACACACACACACACACACACACACACACACACACACTTTTTAAAAAATAATAATGTAGCTGGGCAGTGGTGGCGCACGCCTGTAATCCCAGCACTCGGGAGGCAGAAGCAGGCAGATCTCTGAGAGTTTGAGGCCAGCCTGGGCTACAGAGTGAGTTCCAGGAAAGTCACAAAGCAACAGAGAGAAACCCTGTCTCGAAAAACAAAAAAAACAAAAAACAAAACAAAATAATAATAATAATAATAATAATAATAATAATGTAATAAAAATTTTAAGAAACATAAGGTAGAAAGTGATAGAAAAAGATAAGTATCATCCTTTGGCTTACACACACACACACACACACACAATCACATGATCATATAATATATACATAGTCACGCAATACACATACATGATTACATAATACACTCACACAACCATAAAACAAACACACACACGTTACACAAGCACACACACAGTCACATGATCACACAATATACAGTTATGCAATACACATACATGATTACATAATACGCTCACACAATCACATAACACACACACACAAACAAAAAATGGTAAACAAAGACTGGGAAGTGTGCTGGGTAGAGCGACGGCCTCTCTCTGGTCACTGGTACATATGTGCCAACAATCTGTACTGACGACCTACTAGATGCCAGAGGCTAGACAAAGTAGGACCCACCACCATGCTCACAGCCAAGTCCTGGGGACAGAGAGAGCAGTGTCCACAGGCTGTATGGACCCTCCCCCCAGATTACAGCCTGCATGACTTACGACATACTTACTAATGGCAGGAACAGCGAGTGTCTACCAGGAAGAACTCTAGGGATGTGGCAGGGTTCCACAGGACATGCACCATCCCTGCCAGCCTGTCCCTCACAGTTGATGCCACCCTCTGGACCCAGGACAAAACCTCCCTGTCCTCCCACCCTCGCAGGTCCCCAGGCTGCCTGCTTCTGACTCAACCTGATACCTTCTTCACTCTAAGGGCGGTGATCACATGGCTCTCATCATACTGCCTTTTGGTTCGAACATCTGGGAAAGAAAAGAGTCGAACTCAGAACAGGAACTGTAAAGGGACACAACACTGGTGGGTAGGTGGGTAACTGTCCACTCAAAACACAGCTGAGATCTTGGCACCTAGTGTGTATGTAGCAGGGATGGAGACAGGAGGACTGTGAGTTTGAAGCCAGCCAGGGCTACACAGCAAGACTCTTGTCTTCAAATAAATAGTCTCTGCATTTATATGTGTGTTGGAGGATGCACACATGCCACACATGAGTGGGGGTCAGAGGATAACCTGTGGGAGGGAGCCTGACACGTCTTAGTTGTGCTTTCTTGGTGCTGGACCACTGGCCTGCACCACTATGCTGTGGGGGACTCCCCTTGAGCTATTCTTGAATTATCTATTCTTGAATGTCTAGCAGTATGACATTCAATAACAGCATTGTTTCCCTCCATTTATATGTGCATGTGTGTGGTGTATGTACATAAGCATGTGCACAAGAGTGTGTAAGGGTACAGGTCAATGTGTGTGCACATGTCTGTGTTTCTTCCTCAATTCCTCTTCAGGCTGAGTCTCTCACTGAACCCAGAGCTCACATTTTTACCCAATCAAGTCAACCCAGCATGTCCTGTCTCGCCCTCCTGAGTTCTGGGATTACAGGCAGGCTGCCAAACCACCTGGCTTTTTTCTAAATGTTTATTTATGTGCATTGGTGTTTTGCGTCCAAGTATATCTGTATGAGGGTATCGGGTTCTCTAGAATTGGAATTACAGACAGTTGTGAGCTTCCATGTGGATGCTGGGAATTGAACCTAGGTCCTCTGGAAGAGCAGCCAGTGCTCTTAACCACCGAGCCATCTCTCCAGCCTTCACCCAACTTTTTTGGTTTTTTGAGACAGGGTTTCTCTGTGTAGCTTTGCGCCTTTCCTGGAACTCACTCTGTAGCCCAGGCTGGCCTCGAACTCACAGAGATCCACCTGCCTCTGCCTCCCGAGTGCTGGGATTAAAGGCATGTGCCACCACCGCCCGGCCTCACCTGACCTTTATACAGTGCCGGGGACCAAACTCTGGTGTTCAGGATTCCATGGCAAGCCCTTTATCTACTGAGCCTAATCACAGGGAGCATTTTGAACCAAACAACAAAACAACTTTCTAATGCCATTTATTGCCCTTCCCAAACCTTTGGCAACCTTCAGAAGGAAGGTGTGCAGGCCACTGTTCTCAACATACCCACTGGTTAACCGTGTGCTGATGCACGTGTGTAATGGTGTATGTGTTGTGTGTCTGGATGTTGGTGTTGGTATGTGTGTCTGGGTGGGTGCGCTGTTGTTTTCCACTCACCCAGTAAGCAGAGGTAGTTGGGCTCAGCTAATCTGGACAGCTTTGAGACCTGATTCAAGATGTTATAGAGTTCCGTCGGCTCACAGAAGAGCAGCTCAGCCATGCTGCTGGGAAGAATCAACAGCGCACGAGTTCAGCTCATCTGAGACAAACGGCCAGACAATGAGAAACCGAATTAAACACTTCAAAAATTGGAAGTGAGGGGCTGGGGCTCAATTGACCAAGTGCTTGCCCAGTGTGTGTAAATCACAACTTATGAATATGCAAATATACTGTATAATATATGAATGCGTAAACGTGTATTACAACATATGGAACCACATAATACCAAGTAGGCTATAAACAGTTCCTGTTTCATTTGTTCTCTGTCTGTCTGTCTCTCTCTCTCTCTCTCCCCGTGTGTGTGTGTGTGTGTGTGTGTGTGTGTGTGTGTGTGTGTGTGCACGCATGCACTGGAAATTGAGCCTAGGGTCCCTGAATGCTCCACGAATGCCCTGCCCCTGAGCTACATCAACAGCTCTCATTTCTTATTAACAATTAATTAGCACCCATTAAGCCAAGTCTTAGAAATAACCAAGGTAAGCAGAGCGGCCTTATTGAGGTTTCAGTCCTGAGGGAATGCAGATATAGCCACACAGCACGTAGGAAGTGCGCTATAAAAGACTGCTACAGGGTGGGCAGGATTGTTTGGCAAGTGCAAGCATTTGCTGTGTATGCCTGATGACCCAAGTGGAAGGAGAGGATAGACTCCACAAGTCATCCTGTGATCTCCATGTGCATGCCACGCCACACCACACCCACACTCACATATGCAAATGCGTCTTTTAGATTTATTTTCTGAGTCTTTTGCCTCCTGTCTGTATGTGTACCATGTGCGCGCCTGTGCTCATGGAGGCCAGAAGAGGATGTTGGATCCCCTGGAACTAGAATTATGGACAGTTGTGAGCCACCACGTGGGTGTTGGGAACCTCTGTAATAGTAACTCATGCCCTTAGCCACTAAGCCGTCTCTCCAGCCCCTAACAGTTTTTTAAATTAGGGGTTGAAGAGATGGCTCTGTGGTTGAGTGTGTAGTGCTCTTGCAGAAGATCTTAGTTCATATCCTAATTCCCACATCAGGTGGCTCACAACTGCCTGTGACTCTAGTTTCAGGGAATCCGGCGCCCTCTTATGACCATCACCGGTACCTGCACTTACATGTACATATACCCCCACACAGACACGCATGCACACACACGGTTTAAAATAAATCTTTTAAATGTTTTTATTATGATTTGTATAGGAAATGTCTGCCACGGGCTCACACTCTGAATACTCCTTCCCCAGCTGGGGACCTGGTCAGAGGCTATCTACAGAGTGGCTGCTAAACTGAGACAGGAGGCTGGACAAGATGGAGGAGAAAGGGTGAAGGAGAAGAGAACATTATTCCCACGGAAGCAGGAGTGAGCTGGGTACATGGGAGGGTTAGGAGCAGTCTGATGTGGGTACAGCTGGAGAGGAACATGAGGCTACTGAACAGCATTGTGGGCTGTGGTGAAGACCTGACATCAAGTGGGGAACAACGGATGTGTACACAGCTGGCTCTGGCTCAGGTGGGGAGGGCTGCTTGCGGGACACTGAGTCTTGACACACTGTTTCTGGGAGCTACCTTCTAGAAGGTTTGTCAAGGAGATCAACAGGGAAAGGTGGAAGAAAAATTGAGTCCGGGGAGTAACCTTGCTCAAGACAGTTCCATTTAAATCACTGGTACAAGGCTTAAGAAATGCCAGTATTAGGTGGTGGTGGTGGTGGTGGTGGTGGCGCATGCCTGTAATCCCAGCACACGGGAAGCAGAGGCAGGTGGATCTCTGAGTTCGAGGCTAACCTGGTCTACAGAGTGAGTTCCAGGACAACCAGGGCTACACAGAGAAACCTTGTCTCAAAAAGACAGAAAAGAGAAGCCAATATTTGGGGCTGGAGAGGTGGCTCAGCAGTTAAGAGCATTTGTTGCTCTTACAGGTGACCCATGGTCAGTTCCTAGCATCCACACAGTGGCTCACAACTATCCGTGACTGGAATTCCAGAGGAGCCAATGCTTTCCAACCTCCATTGGCACCAGGCATGTGTGTGGTATACATACATACATGAAGGCAAAACACTCATAGAAATCCAAGAAATAATTATTTTTTTGTATGTGGAGCTGAGGATCGAACCCAGGGCCTTGCGCTTGCTAGGTAAGCGTTCTACCACTGAGCTAAATCCCCAGCCCCAAATCCAAGAAATTTAAAAAGCTGTTTTAAAAGCCAGTATCTTCATCAAAGACAACAGTGACCCAGGGCCCCAGACCCAGGATCACTCCTGTAATGGGTCCTTTCTGAGCACGGCCACACTCTTGTACCAGCCGTCCTCTGTATATGCATGTACTTCTCACACCTGTGGAGGGCAGAGGACAACCTGGGGTGCCACTCTCCAGGCTCCTTCCCCCTTTGAGAAGGCTCACTCACTCACCTGGATAGTCACACAGTAGGCCAGGCTACCTGGCTGATGAGCCTCCAGGGAACCGCCTGTCTCCACCCTCCGTGTCACCCAGGGTTTCAGGCCTGTGCCACTGTGCCTGGCCACTTTACTTGGGTTCTAAGATATCCAAACTCATGTCCCGACACTTGTCCCATTTATCAGCTGGGCCATCTCCTTAGGCCCTTGCCTGTTCTTCCAGGCAAGGCTTCCCAAGAGTGTGGCATCTTTCCATGGCCTTCTCTTCCTCAGCTCCGATGTCAGGCTCTCTTGGATCTGAATCTGGGCTCTGCCACTTGCTTGGTATTGTATTATCTTAGGGGGCTTAATTAGCTTCTCTATGCCTCAATCTCTATCTCCAAAGTGCGGCAGTAACACTGTCCCAAAGTAGGGTGTAATGGGAGGTGGAGTCAGGAAAGCCAGTTTACAATAATTCCCCAGTACAAGTCAAGTTCAAGACCAACTGGGGCTACATTGAAACCTTGTCTTAAAAAAAAAAAAAAAAAAATCACATTGAGTTGAGATTCAGATTCACCGGTGTAGACACAGGACCTCAGGGATCCATCTAGGTCCTTGAATGTAAGTGGGATCACTCACATTCCCCACCTCCCACATACTATCGAGTCTTGACCTCTAGACTGTCCAGTCTCCACTCACAGAATTGCTGGATAGTTCAGGTACAACATGGCCAACATTTTCGTTTTGAGCCAGGGTTTTGCTACAAAGCCAAGGCTGGCCTCAAACTGCCTCTGCTTCCCAAGTGCAGGGATTACAGGTATGAGCCATTACACTCAATAGTTCAAAACCTTTTTTGTGCATTTGTGTTTATATGTTTATGTGTGTGAGTGTGTGTGTAGGTCAGGGGTTGATGGCAGGTGTCTCCTTCAGTTGTTTTTATATCTTATTTTTGGAGACAGCATCTCTCACTGACCTGGAGTTCATCAATTCAGATAGACTAGCTGGCCAGCTAGCCTCAGCAATCCTCCTGTCTCTGCCTCCCTAGCATTGGGATTATAGATACCTGGCCTTTTTTCCCCTTAGATTTTAAATGTGTGTGTGTGTGTGTGTGTGTGTGTGTGTGTGTGTACATGTGATGTGGAATAATCTCTTGTACACTGTAAAGATTTGTCACTTGTATTGGTTTAATAAAACGCTGATTGGCCAATAGCCAGGCAGGAAGTTAGGTGGGTCAATCAAACAGGATGAAGATGAAGAAGATTGGAGTCAAGAGCCTCGAGAGAGCCACTCAGGAAGCAAGATGCCAGAGGCCCAGTAGACCACAGCCATGTGGCAATACACAGGTTAAATAGAAGTGGGTTAAGTTCAATGTAAGAGCTAGTTAGCAACAAGCCTGAGCTATCGGACAAGCATTTTGCAATTAATATAAGCTTTTGTGTGTTTATTTGGGACTGGGCAGTTGGGACAGAAAACGCTGCCTCAGTTTATATACATGTATAATCTGGCTGTTTCAGTGAGTGCTAGAAATTGAACTCAGGTCTCTAGACTTGGGTGGTTAGTATTTTATCAATTGAGCCATCTCTCCAACCCCACCCAACCTACCCAGGCCAAAACTTTTACCACATATATGCCACACCTCTAATACCTGGTCATCTTTAATCATGCCAGGCTCCATAGGCAACACCATTCCCTGCCAAATCATTGCAGACCTCCTGATAGAGACCTCGCTCCCTCCTCCTCCCTCCCATAACTCACCTCCTAATGGAGTCCAAGTTGGTCAGTTCTATCCATCGCTAGTGTTATTGTCTGAGCCCAAAATATCATCAGGGGATGCTGATTTAATTGCTGCCCAGCAGGGCTTCTTGCTTCCTGCTTTTCCCTGTCTTGTTATTGTGCTTTGCTGTGAAATGGCCCCCATAGGCCTACACATTTGAACACCTGGCCCCAGCCAGTGGCACTGTTTTGGAACCTTTAGGTTCCTGGTCTACATAGTGAGTCCCAGGCCTTCCAGGGATACATAGTGAGACCCTGTCTCAAGAAACAAAACAAAAGTAGACACCATCTGAGAATGACAACTGAGGATGCCCTCTGACCTCTACATGCTGAGTACACAGTGTAGGCAGAATGAGTAATTATAAATGATCTCAAAGCACACTTCTAACTTGGTAACAGGCTAGGTACAAGTTTGATTTTTATTATCATTTGGTTTGTTTTTTTGTTTGTTTTCAGTTTTTTTGAGACAGTGTTTCTCTGTGTAGTTTTGGTGTCTGTCCTGGAGCTTGCTCTGTAGCCCAGGCTGGCCTCGAACTCACAGAGATCTGCCTGGCTCTGCCTCCTGAGTGCTGGGATTAAAGGCGTGTGCCACCACTGACTGGCTAACATTAGTTTTGAGACAGGGTTTCAAGTAGCCCAAGCTGGCCTCAAACTCTCTGGAGTCATGGAGTCAAGGATGACCTTGAATTCCCAATCCTCCTCTCCTATCCTCCTCTCCTCGTGCCTGTACCTAAGGAAAAAGAGGCTGGCTGGGAAAAGAGGCTGGCACCACCATGCCCATGCCCACTTTATGAGGTGCCAAAGATCCAGCCCCAGACTCCTTGCATGCTAGGCAAGTTCTCTACCAGCTGATGTAAACCTCCAGACCCCTCCACATCCCTATCATTCATGCCTCAGACCTGGTTAACCACAAACTCTTACCTTCTCTGCCCTTGTGACCTGCCTCTGCACTTCTCTGGTATCCTTATCCATCACATCTTAACCATCTCATGTATAGTTTCTCCCCACCACCCCAAATCCTCCAGCCACTCCATTCCCATGGGTCCAGGGATCCCATGCATTTAAATCAAGCCTTGTTTCCTCCTTAACATGCTTTTGATGGCCTCAAAGGCTCTTGCTGGACACATCCGAAGGAACAAGACACAAGTTGCTTGGCTAGTTTTCCGGCACCCCGAATCATCTGATGTTTCCAACCTCCTCTAAACTTACTCGGCTCTTCCAAAATTCATTGAGGTCCACTCTCAGAATGGTCTCAAGTCAGACAAACAAGAGATAAGCTATGCAGGTACAGTGTTTGCCTACCATTCTCAAGGCCCTAGATTCCATAACCAGCACTGCATAAACTGGGTATAGTGGATGCAAACCAACACTCTGGAGTCAGAGGCAGGAAGATCAGGAGTTCAAGGCCATCCTTGGCTACAAAGAAAGTCTGAGGACAGCTTGGGGTACATGAAAACCTGCCTTAAAAATAATGGTAACAGCCAGGCAGTGGTGGTGCACACCTTTAATTCTAGCATTTGGGAGGCAGGGGCAGGTGGATCTCTGAGTTCAAGGCCAGTGTCTGGTCTATATAGTGAGTTCACAGTTCACATACGTATAAAGTGTTTGGATCAAAGCCACCCCATGCCCACCCATCCAGTTCCTTTCCTATTCCCAGATCCTGAACTTTTTTGTGTGGTTGCTTTGTTTTTGTTTTGTTTTGTTTTTGAACGGGGTTTCATGCTGGTCTCAAACTCACATCAATCCTCCCGCTGCAGCCAGCCTTCTGAGTGCTAGGATTACTGACCTGAACCGTCACACCTGGCTAAGACATTAAACATCTTTTCACATGGGTGGCGTGTGCGCATGTGTATGAGAGCCAGAGGTCAACCTCAGCTGTCATTCTTTGTTGTCTACTGATCCTTAATTTTACATTTTTAAAATCATCTTTAGTTATGTTTATTTTTTGTGTCTCTGTGGGTATGTGCACGTGAATGTAGTAGGTGCCTGTGGAGGTCAGAGGTGATGGCTATTCCTGGAGGTAGAGTTACAGGAGGTTATGAGCCACCCGGTTACGATGCTAGGATCTGAATTCTGCAAGGGAAGCTAGGAAGTGTTCTTAACCATTGAGTCATCTCTCCAGCCCTGATATATGGGGGAATGGTTGCGCGGGGGCGGGGGGGTGTCCCTGTGGAGTCCTTGCTGTCCTGGAATTCATCATATAGTCCAGGCTGGCCTTGAATTCAGAAATCCGCCTGCCTCTGCCTCCCGAGTGCTGAGATTGAAGGCGTGCGCCACCACCGCCCCGCAAACTTAAAAAGCAATTTTTTAAAAGACTTGTGTGTGGTGCACGCACGCACGCGCACACGGTTAGGAAGAAAAGAAGGAAGAAGAGGAGGAAGGGGAAGAGCTGTAGAAACGTGTTCCTCCGCACTGCTGCTGGGATCCAAGGGGAGAGACAAGGACCAGAGCCCGAGTCACAGTCTCCAAACGGTTTTCCTCTTCCCTACCACAGGAAGGTCCTTCCTGCACATCGCCTGCTGCTAAGTCAGTGCTAGGACTTGGTAATCCCAGCAGGGGTGTGTGTGCAAAGCCTGGAAACTCAGCACGGCTCCGTGCCAACTTGTGGGAATGACGGCTCTGACGGGCGCAGTGGGGAAAAGCTGCCCACCCCGCTCCGGGACTCAATCAATTTCCCCAGCAACCCCCTCCAGCCTCGCTCCGGGAGCAGGAAGGCTGGGCCTGGCTGTGGTCAGGGGCTCGGGGGCCGCCTGACCTGCTGCGCGACTTCGGCCGGGCTCCCGGCAGGACGTCTGTCTGGAGCCCCACCTAGGAAACGGTTCCGGTAAGGCGCTTCCACACTAGCGCCTGTCTTCTTGGTCCTCTAGGAGCGCGCTCCACAAGTCCTCCAAACACCCGGTTGCTAGGGGCGTTCCCGGGATTCCGTCTAATCCACGTGACCGCCCTACCGGGAGACCCTGAAAGCCGGCAAAGCCTAACGCCGGAGCTGGGACGGGGAGGAGAACACGCCCAGACAAAACACGGCCGCGTCTCTCTCGCGAGATCACGCAAGGGGGCGGAGTCCAAGAGAGGGTTTCTTTCGGGCGACCGGACGGTGTGACGTCAGACTTCTCGCGCGAGATCGCGGAAGTGGGCCGGGTCTTTCTTAATGAGACCGGGCGGCGCTTTGCCGAGCCTGTCTCGCGAGATTTGGTGGCGCGGAGACCGGCTTTTGGGGCTTCTCTCGCGAGATCCGGTGGACCTGCGCCGGGCGGACACTGCGCAGAGTGGAGGTCGTTGGAGTCACTTGTCGGTTGTTAGCTCCTTCGCCTGTAGGTCCGTGCCCCGCCCGCCCCAGTCATGCTGTCCGCGCTCGCCCGGCCTGCCGGCGCCGCTCTCCGCCGCAGCTTCAGCACTTCAGCCCAGGTACGAGCGGCTGCCAGCCTAGCGGGGAACATGCATCCCCGGAGCGCGCGGGTTCTTCACCCGCCAGGCTCATCCTGGACATCAGGGCTCCCCATCCCCCGCCCCGGCTCGTGTCCCATCCCACGTCCTGTGCGGAAAGCCTGGGAGAGGAGCGGAGCCGGGCCAGGTCTCTGCCAAAGCTCTCGATCCGGAAGCAGGTTGCATTATATGCAACTTTGCATTGCTTCGACCTAATTTTCTGCTTGTAGCGTCGGTATGAATTATGCGTGAGGAAGAGAAATAACGTGTAGTATTAGCTTTGTAGTACAGGCATCCTGAGGTTCTGAGGATAGAGAACCGAGTCAAGGTTACAGTAGTGTGACAGCATTGATTGAAATTCAGCGCTCCTGATCACTGCCCGTGGCCTAGCCACTAAGAGATTGCTTTCTTTGTGCTTATTTGTTTAGACTAGACTGGCCTCGAACTCATAGAGATCCTCCTCTGCCTCCCCAGTGCTGGGATTAAAGGCATGCACCATCCCGCCTCGTTTTTTCAAATATTTATTTTTATGTGTCTGTGGTGTACGTGCACACGGGTGTGCAGAGGCTGGAGAAGGACATCCGGTACCTTGCTCCATCACTCCAAACTAGCGGTTTTCAACCTGGGGGTTGAACGACCCTTTCACAGAGGTCACATATCAGAATAGTTACTTTGTGATTCATAGCAGTAACAAAATGTAATTTTGAAGTAGAAATTGAGGGCCACCACAACATGGGGAACTTAACTGTTTTGGGAGGGTTGCAGCATTGGGAAGCTTGAGAACCGCGGCTCTAGACCTTATTTATTTGGAACAAGGCCTTTGACTGAACCTGCCATGCTGGAGAACTGGGGATTTGAACTCGGGTCTTAGGTCTCACTGAACCATCTCCTCCATTGGAGCCTTTTTCTCTTACAGATTATTCTTGGAGGATCATCCCTGCCTTGGGTAGACTTGGCCTTGGACACCTACTAAGCTATTTTTAGTCGTCTTTACTTGGACACTGGTTCTTTAACTAGTGCATGTCAGAATCAATTAAAAAAGGAGAGCCAGGATCCTGTTTACAGGGTAGGGTCTGTGTTTTTACAAATCTCTAGTAAAATCAATACAACCATGATTTAAGAAGTAGTTACCATGCCCCAAAAGGGAACTGATAATTTGAGGGAACTCTGAATTTCTGCTCATTTAGGTCATGTCTTCCTGTTTCCCATTCAGTCAGGTCATTGATACAGGGAGCTGGAGGGATGCTCAACAGTTAAAAGTGCTTGCTAATCTAGCAGAGGACCAGAGTTTGGTTCCTGGGACCCAAGACAGATGCTTTACAACCACCTGTAACTCCAGCTCCAGAGGATCGGAAGCCTTCTGGCCTCTGGCCTCTTTGGGTACCTGCACATAAACTCACACACCAAAAAGAGGAAATAAAAATACTTAAAATAATTACATATGGTCATGCATTCTTGTAATCCCAGCTACTCAAGAGTTAAAGGCAGGAAGATTAGAAGTTTGAGACATGCCTGAGTAACTTAGTAGGACTCTGTCTCAAAGAAAACAAAGTTATAGGGGCATAGTTCAGTGTTAGACACTTCCTAGGCACATACAAGGTCCTGGGGGCTCAGATACCAAGATGAATGAGAAGCAGACTGGGGTGAGTGAGAAATAATTGGTAGGCAGAGATGAAGATGGATCATGAGGAGTAAGTAGAGTAGAGTTAGCTCAGCATAGATAGTGAAGAATGTGGCTGGCTGTTGGCCTGTCTGTGGCATTGAGGCTCAAACTCAGGGCCTTGTGCATGTTAAGTTTTGTACCACTGAGCCACATACCCAGGTTCATCCCAGCTGTGGCGTTTTTGTTTTTTTAGAAAGAGTTTCACTGTGCATCCTTGGCTTGCCTGGACCTCTTATGTAGACTAGAGAGATCTGCCTGCCTCTGTACTTCCTGTATGCTGGGATTAAAAGTGTGGGCCACTCTGTCCAGCTTCCATTTGAATTTTGGTGGTTGCATCTGTTCATTGAGCAAAGCACAGAACTCTGTTTTGATTGAAAGTTTTAAAAATTATTGAGTGTGTGTGTGTGTGTGTGTGTGTGTATGTGTATGTGTATAGATATACCGTGTTTCCTAGGTGGTGGTAAGGGCAGCTTGGTTTTTACCTTCTACCATGTAGATTATGTGAATTGCACTTAGGTCATCAAGCTTGGCAACCAATCTCCTTTACCCAAGGAACCATTTTAGCAGCCCCTGAATTCTATAGTAGATGTGTTATTGTCTGCCTTGTTCTAAAGTGTTTTAGTAAAGAGCCCCAGAGGAAAAAGTCAGGGTTCACAAGGAAGGGAGTTGAGATTTTATTTTTAATTGGGGAGAAGGGGGTTGTGGGTGTGATGATCAGTGTGTGTGCACTGGAATGGTGGAGGCCGGAGGACACATTGCTGGAGTCTGTCCTCTTCCCACCATGTGGGGAAGATTAGAGATTGAAGTCATGTCCTCAGGCTTTGGTGGTAAGTGCTTTTACCTGCTGAGCCATCGCACAGGCACAGGCCCAGCATCAGGGAATGTGACATTTCAGTGAAGACCAGGAGAAAACATAGACCACATGTAGAAAGGATTCCAGGCAGGTGGATAGTACTGAGAGCTGAGCGTGTGGAGCAGGGAGGCCTGGGATGATTGAGAATATGGGGGAGGGTGGAGAGAACCGAGCAAGCCCTGTGCAACTTGGACATTTTCTCAAAAGGGAAGCACCATTTTGAACAGAGCAGTTACTTAGTAGGCAAAGGGAGACAGGTAAGAAGTCACTGTACTGATTTGGGTGACAGCTGTGGATGTGGAAAAAATTGGTGGAGCTAACTGAATTTGCTGATGATCAGATACAGGAGAGAATGGAGTCGTGGATGATGCCAAGGTTTGGGGTTGTGGTACTGGTTTTTACTGAGATGAGTAAGAGTTCTGGAAGAGCTTGCTAGAGGTAGCACTCAGTGGTAGTGTGCTGGCTGGGGTGTGGCTCAGTGGTAGAGCACCTGCCTAGAACCCCCCAGTGAGGGGCTGGGGTGTGGCTCAGTGGTAGAGCACCTGCCTAGAATCCCCCAGTGAGGGGTTGGGGGTGTGGCTCAGTGGTAGAGCCCTGCCTAGAATCCCCCAATGCGGGGCTGAAGGTGTGGCTCAGTGGTAGAGCACCTGCCTAGAATCCCCCAGTGAGGGGCTGGGGTGTGGCTCAGTGGTAGAGCCCTGCCTAGAATCCCCCAATGCGGGGCTGAAGGTGTGGCTCTATAGTAGAACACTTGCCTAGACTCCCCCAGTGAGGGACTGGGGTGTGGTTCAGTGGTAGAGCCCCTGCCTGGAATCCCCCAGTGAGGGGCTGGGGTGTGGCTCAGTGGTAGAGCACCTGCCTAGAATCCCCCAATGAGGGGCTGGGGTGTGGTTCAGTGGTAGAGCCCCTGCCTGGAATCCCCCAGTGAGGGGCTGGAGTGTGGCTCAGTGGTACAGCACCTGCCTAGAATCCCCCAGTGAGGGGCTGGGGTGTGGCTCAGTGGTACAGCCCCTGCCTGGAATCCCCCAGTGAGCGGCTGAGGTGTGGCTCAGTGGTACAGCACCTGCCTAGAATCCTCCAATGAGGGGTTGGGGTGTGGCTCAGTGGTAGAGCACCTGCCTAGAATCCCCTAGTGAGGGGCTGGGGTGTGGCTCAGTGGTAGAGCACCTGCCTAGAATCCCCTAGTGAGGGGCTGGGGGCATGACTTGGTGGTAAGAGTGTAAAGACTTCTAGGAGAGAGCAAGTTTAGGGTAGTGGGAAGGTTCAGCAGCTTAGCTTTGGTTAGATTTAGAAAAAACCAAATTCAAAAACAAAAAGAAAATGCCAGTTGGGTGTCCTTAGCTCTTGAGAAAATAGTGGGGTAAGTCCAAAGGCAACTGGAACCAAGTATGTTTGGTCTCTAGGCTTTGGATCCTCTCTCTATCAGATGATAAAATGTAGCCAAAGTCCTCAATGTATCTCCTACCATGTATCTAATTTTAATATATGCCTGCATCTGTGTAGTAGAAACACTGATGTAGAAGTTTTGAAACAAAGAACTGTAGACTTACATTCTGAAAGCAGAGGTGTGAATGAAATGTTTTCAATCTATCTATCTTCAGAACAGTTGCCAAGCAGTAAACTATTTATTGATCAGGACTCTGGGCTCTCAGCGAAGGCCAATGGGGTTGGAAGGAACCACTGTGATATTGCCTTGGATAGAACCCACTGAGGTTGACAAGATGGCTTAGAGGGTAAAGGCACTTGTCCCCAAGCTTGTCAACCTGAGTTCATCCCATCCTTTCACCCACATAGTGGAAAATTAGAACCGACTGCAGCAAGTTGTCTGCTGACTAAGTAGATAATCAAATAAATCTTTTAAAAAAAAAAATCTCATTACTGGAGGACTAGGTACACAGAATTGCTGGTGTACCTCAGTGCACAGCATAGGACTGAGTGAGGAAAGCCTCTCCTTCCTCATTCCCCCATGCTGGGTCCCATCAATATTGAACAGAGCAGGCCCACCTAAAGACCCGAGGGTGAGCACTAGCTCTTTATGTTTCTTGGTAGCATTTAAGATTTTTACTTTTTAGATTAAAAACAACAGATTTTTTTGTGGGGATAGTTTCTCTGTATAACAGCTCTGGCTGGCCTCAAACTCAAAGAGATCCTCCTGCCTCTGCCTCCTGAGTGCTGGGATTACAGGTGTCCACCACCACTGCCTGGCTAAAAGTTTTGTTGTTGTTTTTAAGATTTTAAGCTAGGGCCGGGCGATGGTGGCGCACGCCTTTAATCCCAGCACTCGGGAGGCAGAGGCAGGCAGATCTCTGTGAGTTCGAGGCCAGCCTGGTCTCCAAAGCGAGTTCCAGGAAAGGCACAAAGCTACACAGAGAAACCCTGTCTCGAAAAACCAAAAATAAAAAATAAAAAAAAAGGATTTTAAGCTAGGTATCGTGGTGCAGACCTGTGAGCCCAGGCTAGTTTTTCTGTGAGTTTCAGGTCAGCCTGGAATACATAACAGGCCCGGTCTCAAAGCAACAGAATCAACAGGAACCATACGAATGGTTCTCTTCCGTTCCCCATTTGTACCTGCTTTGATGGAACCCCTGCTGCCCGGTCCAGTGAAAAGATGGAGGTGCGCTTAGGGAGAGCAGCGTGGCGGTGCCCGAGTGGAGGGTGGGAGGCAGTGAGACAGGAGCAGGTTGGCGCAGGCGAGGCCTGAGAGGCCAGGTTCTTCCTGCACTGGTCCCTGTTAGATTTGACCTTGAGACAGGGCCTCCCTGTGTAGCTTAGACTGCTCTCTATCTCGGGATTCTCCTGCCCCTGCCCGAGTGTACCTTTTCCTTTTTTCTTCCAGTACTGGGATTGGAACCCAAGTCCTCTCCTACGTGCTTGGCAAGCACTCTGTCACTGAGCTACACCCTAACCTTGGGCTTTGGTTTTTGATAACTGAAGCCCATTATTACTTATTACCGCATTAATTACTGTTCAATATATGCTTCTGCTGCGTGTCCATGTGGCCTCCACCCCCAGGCCCAGCCAGGCTTGGACTGAACATGTTCAAAAAGGAAAAAACAGGCTGGAGAGATGACTCAAAGGTTAAGAGCAGTGGCTGCTCTTGCAGAGGACCTGGGTTCAGTTCCCAGCACCCACGCTGGGCAGCTCACAACAGTCTGTAACAGTTCCAAAGGATCCGACGCCCTCTTCTGGCCTTCTTGGACATGCACATACATGGCATGCATTCATGCAGATACATATACATAGCATACAAGCATAAGTAAAAATAATAAAAATCTTTCAAAAATACATTACGTACATAATGAACATGTGCAAACTTTTTTTGTCATTATTCCCTAAACAGTAGTCTTCACAATTATCTGCATATTTATGTTGTATTAAGTGTTGCAAGTAATCTTCACTTTTAAATTTTGTTAGCATGTGGGTAGGCATGAAGTCAGAGAAGAGCTTTCTGGAGTTGATTTTCTTCCACTCTGTGGGTCCTGAGGATCGAACTCAGGTCCTCAGGCTTGCCAGCAAGTGCTTTTACTTGCTGAGTCATCTTGCCAGCCCACAAGTACTCTTAAGATGGTTTAGAGTGCAGGTGAAGAGGGGCTGGGCGTGGAGAGAGTAGCAGAACACTGGCCTAACAGGAGCAAACTCTAGGTTCAATCCCCGTTCCTCAGAAGTGGCCGTGAGGAGGGAAAGGCAAGAGGGTGTGCGTTAGTGATGTGCAGTGCTATTGGGTATGTGGGGAGGCCTTGGCCCTGTGGGCAGAGGGGTCCTGGAACTAGCCCCCCATGGCGACAGGAATATTTCTCTCCAGCTCTCCCCCACGCCTAGTGCAGCTCGTAGGGGCTGCTGCTTTCAGTTAATATTTACAGTTCCTAAACTACATATCAGAGATAAGGCTGCTGACGCCGCCACCGGTCTGGTCCAGCTGGCTACCGGGGTGGAGCTGCCTCCTTATCGTAGAAAGACATTGGAGTGTGACCCTCGCATCCCGCCATCTCCAGGCCTCTGTTCTCTCCACTTGAACTTGGACTTTGGGGTGAAGGTCCACAGTTCCACCACAGTGAGGCTGGTCGATATGGCTGCTGGCTCATTCTTTGGCCTCTTGTCATCTAAAGAAGCAATGTTCTGTCCTAAGTGTTGTCTCTGCTTCTTTCTAGAACAATGCTAAAGTGGCCGTGCTGGGAGCCTCTGGGGGCATTGGTCAGCCCCTTTCACTCCTCCTGAAGAACAGCCCCCTAGTGAGCCGCCTGACCCTCTACGACATCGCCCACACACCTGGTGTGGCCGCAGATCTAAGTCACATCGAGACCAGAGCAACTGTGAAAGGTACTGGTTGTGGCCGCCCTGGAGACACCACCGTGGACCATGCAGTGATCCAGGGTCCAAGTTCTCGAGGAGGATCACAGATGAACCTGGATGGTCAAAACTGGGGGCTACAGGCTACTTTAGAGTGAAATTGCACAAAGGACCAAATGGCTGCACTGTTTTGCACTTGACTACAAATGCTTAAGCAGTGGTGTCTTTTAGGAGGCTGAGCTGGCGCTGGTGGCCAGTGGCAGCGGCACACACCTTCAATCCCAGCACTCAGGAGGCAGAGACAGGCGGGTCTCTGAGTTCCAGGACAGCCAGGGCTACACAGAGAAACCCTGTCTCAAAAAAAAAAAAAAAAAGAAAAGAAAAGAAAGAAAGAAAAAATGCTGGGCGGTGGTGGCACATACCTTTAATCCCAGCACTCGGGAGGCAGAGGCCGATGGATCTCTGTGAGTTCGAGGCCAGCCCGGTCTACAGAGATCCAGGACAGGCACTAAAACTACACAGAGGAACCCTGTCTCGAAAAAACAAAAATAAACAAAGAGAAAGCTGATGCTGGCAAGATGACTCAGTGTGTGGGTGGGCCCTTGCTGTGTAAGCTTGGTGACCTGCCTTAATTTCCTAGACCCCACATGAAGGTAGAAAGAGAGAACCAATTCCTCCCCGGGAGTTGTCCTCCACAGCTCTGCTGTGATCACACACACACCCCATAATAATAAATAATTTGATTTAGGAGTAAGAAGCAGGGCATGGAGATACACATCTGTCATCCCAGCTCTTAGGTTGTGGGTTCAAGGTTAGCCAGGGGAGTATAGGGAGACCTTGTAGAAAGGTCTTGGGTATAGTTGGTGGAGTGCTTGCTTGGCATGTAAGAAGCCCTGAGCTGAGTCTCCATCACTCAAGGTGGAGACAGGAGGGGCAGCAGCTCGGGGTCCAGGCTACATAGCAGAAGTAATTTTAAAAAGCAAATTCTAGACCCAGTCTCAAACCTCCTGAAATCCTCGGAAATAGACTCTTTCCCCCAGATAGTGAGAGTAAGGGGTGTGGTGGTGCAGGTGGGAGGTGGAGGCAGGAAGATCCTGCTAGTCTCTCTAGAACTGGTCCACTCCAAAGGGACCCACCAGCTCTCTGTTCCCTCAGGTGTGATGGCTCCCTGGGCTCATACAGGTGACACTGCTCTAATGGGGTCTTCTTCCCAGGCTACCTCGGACCGGAGCAGCTGCCAGACTGCCTGAAAGGGTGTGATGTGGTGGTGATCCCAGCCGGAGTGCCCAGGAAGCCAGGTGTGTGTGTGTGTGTGTGTGTGTGTGTGTGTGTGTGTTTTGGGGGTCTCCTGGGGTGGTGGTGGGGGTAGAGAGGGGCTCAGCTGTTAAGGGCAGAATCAGAGAACCTGATTTCAGATCCTAGCATTCACATTGGGCTACTCACAAATGCCTATAACTCCATTTCCAAGGGATCCAACACCCACTTAAAGCTTAGTAGGCCCACCACATTGTGGGGATCTGTCAGAATCCAGCTCCATCCTGTCGAAGGGTTCTTGAGGGAAGGACAGAGAAATGAGAAAGTATTAGATAGAAATATAGGAGGAGTGGTGGTACACGCCTTTAATCCCAGCACTCAGGAGGCAGAGGCAGGTAGATCTTTGTGAGTTCAAAGCCAGCCTGGGCTACAGAGTGAGATCCAGGACAGGTTCCAAAACTACACAGAGAAACCCTGTCTCAAAAACAACAACAAAAATATAGAAGGAGATGATATGAAAGATAGACACAGGATAGGTTTGGAAGGGCCCTGAGTCAATACCCAGTCGTCTTGAGGTTTATTCCAAGGGCCGAGGCAAAAGACCTCCCCCATTCAAGATCAAAGCACACCACACAGCCAAGGGTAGGCCCTTCAAAATACCTGGTAACCACGCTCTGGCCAAATCATCTCGTTATGCAGCCCTGCTAGGTAAAGCAGGCTCGGATTCTCTGACCTTGAGTAAGGTCTTACTAGGGAGCCTCTGTGGGCCTACACACCACATCCAAACACACATATAAATAAATCTCTTTTTAATAAATTTTTAAAGCCTGACCTGACATGTCCCTCCACAACTGAGAAGGGCTTTCTGCTGATGTGTATGGATTTACTTCTCCCATTGCAAAGATCTCCAAAGACTTCCTCCTTGTCTCGGGTAAAGGTCACATGTCCACCTGGCAAATTAAGCCTATGGGTGTCGGTTGCCTCTGATGACAAAAGTCGAAGTTGACAGCAGATGTGACTGCTTAAAGGGTCCTGTCCTCCACCCAACTCCACCTCGGGACTCCTGCTAACCCCTGTGGCCCTCAGTGTCTCACTCCCATCCACACACCCCAAGACTGTCTGTGCTGTCATTAGCCTTGGTGGAGTGTTTTCTAAGACAGATTGACTTAAAACGGGAGCCATGTTCATGCTGGGTTTAACAATTAGCACCTGATACCTATTTCAAAACTGTGCATACATCTTCAAGATGGCTAGCAGGTAAAGGTGCTTGCCACTAAGCCTGACCACTCAAGTTCAGTCCCTGCCCACTTTGACAAGCGACTTTATTACCCCTTTTCATGGGCTCTCTACTTTAATTCCCGTGCATATAGAGTTGCAGAGCTGTGGCTCTGACTTTTGTTTCTTTGGATCTTAACAAATATTTCAATAATTGTACAAAACACTGTCTCAGGACTGAGACAGACTTAATTCCACTCTCTGACTTGAGGGTTATGACCCCTTTTCAGTGAGAAGACTGAGTTTCCTTAATTTCTATTTAAAGAAAACTTTTCCTACCTTCTCCGAGGGTTGTGTGTCCCACATTGGGTGCCAGTTAAGGTGATCCATGCAGGAAGTGAACCCCGTGAAGAGATAAGAATGAAAACCTGGTGCAGATTGACTTTGTCAACCTGGATCAGACTTCAAGGAGTCTAAGGCCAGATGGTTCATTGTCAGCGTATTTAAATCCGGTACAATTTGGGGAAAGGTTTCCAGGCAACAATCAGTCCAATTCCAGGTGCACAGTGAAGCCTAAGGTGTGACTCCATAGAAACTCCTTTACAAAGTGCATGTGACCATGAGGATGAGTTATACAGCTAAAAGTCCTAGAATCCAGTGTGGTATCTGACTGAGATAGCAGAGGGGTCAGTAGACCATAAGTACATGTGACATCTCCCCTAAGGAAGGGATCTAGGGAGGAAAGAGCCTCGGACAATCATTCTGGGGGATTTGGGTGAGGTCTGCCTCCACAGATAGCAAAAAGGTCACCAGGTCATTAACAAAATCCACTTCCAGCCTTCTGGATGGAATTTGGTTTTTTGTTTTTTGTTTTTTCCAGAGCTGAGGACTAAACCCAGGGCTTTGTGCTTGCTAGGCAAGCACTCTACCACTGAGCTAAATCCCCAACCCAGAATTTGGTTTTTATCTCCATCGAGGCGGCACCCCTGCATGATTAACATTCATGGTTCTCTTTGTCCTTCTCTGTGAGTACAAGAACCTCAGTGCCCCCAACAGTGAAAGGTGAATGCCAACTCCTGCAAGTTTTCCTTACACACACACACACACACACACACAGACAGAGAGATAAAAATGTGATAAATATTTCATGAAATTTTCATGAACTTTCATGATGGTTCTTCGTGTCTCTCACCCTGGACCGTGCCAGGAATGACACGGGATGACCTGTTCAACACCAACGCTACCATTGTGGCCACCTTGACGGCCGCCTGTGCCCAGCACTGCCCTGAAGCCATGATCTGCATCATCGCTAACCCGGTGAGTACAGGGGCAAGGCTGGTAAGTGTATTGGATGCACACATTGGAGGTGTTGAGAGGTCTTGGAATGTATCCTAAAACTGCCTTTTGTCGCCAGTTGAGAGAGCTTGAACCTGCTTTTTCCAGCTGACTCCCTTCAGGCAGGTCACCTCCCCTTTCTGTACCTCACTTTCCCCACCTGGGATACCCACCTCCTTTCTTCCTCCTCCTCTTTCGGGAGAGGAGATGGGTGGGCAGGGTCTCACTGTATAGCTCAGGTCGGCCAACGACTCAGCCCGACTTCTGCCTCCTAGGTGCAGGCATGGAGGGTCACAGGTGCACCAGCATGCACTGCTTAATTCGCCCACCTGTGCAACTCCTTCCAAGCATGACTGTTGGAGCCTGTGACTCGTCTCCTCTGTTACATTCAGTGCACAGCACAGGTCTGGCTGTTTGATTTCTGTGCCCTGGCTGGTGTCTTAGCTTCTTCCCCTCTTGCATTAAGTCATTCGGTCTTCACACCTCATGAGGTAGTTGTCATACTCCTCATTTGTCGTAGTCTTCTGTTGTTGTAACAACATGACCAAGGCAGCTTGTAAAGGAGCATTTAATTGGGGGCTTGCTTACGTTTCAGAGGGTGAGTCCATGCTCATCATGGTGGGGAGTGTGGTGGCAGGCAGGCAGGTTGATTGCTGCTGTGGTAGCTGAGTAAGCCCACCATCGGTGACACACCTCTTCCAACAAGGCCACACCTCCTAGTCCTTCCCAACCAGTTCCATTAACTGGGGACCAATATTCAAACATGCAAGCTTATGAGGGCCATTATTCAAACCAGCACAACATTGCACAGATCAATTTTACAGGTTCTAAGGGAGTCAGGCAGCTTGCCCAAAGTCATTGGTTCAGTAGGACAGAACTTGGATCTGACTTGTTCACCTCCTCTTAGCTAGCCTCAGCCCAGCAGAAGGAACCCCGAGGAATGAGCCTCCTGTGTCCAAGCTGATGGCTGAAGGGCTCTCAAGGAACAAGTGTCCTTGCAGTGTAGGGTGTCTTCACATGGCATGGCTCCTTGCCTTGCAGGTGGCTTACAGACAGTTGTTGGCAGGGCCTGTTGCTGGGCTCCACCCTCAGCTGACATCCATCTCATGGTTTTCCTAGGTTAACTCCACCATCCCCATCACAGCAGAGGTTTTCAAGAAGCATGGCGTCTACAACCCCAACAAGATCTTTGGTGTGACGACCCTTGACATCGTCAGAGCGAACACATTCGTGGCAGAGCTGAAGGTTTGGGCCCTGTGGGCGCTTCTCGGGTTGCCTATCTTCTGAACTGTGCTACCCTTGCTCCTGTGCAGGCAGGGAAGATGGCAGAGGACTTGGACCTGGGGGTTCTAGTCTTTGTAGCTGGCTTCAGTGTGTTCTGTAGGAGCAGGCAGTGAGCCCACAGGCTCAGACTGGCCAGCTCCTGCCTGGCCTAGCGTGCCTTCGGCCCTTGACCTCTTCCTTATCTAATCCACTCCTGGATAATAGCCACCTGTCCCGTTCGCCATGCCCTGGAAAAACTAGATTTATCTCTTAGTCATTACATGTAGTGATAAGGACTTAGGAAAGTTTCAGAGATCCTTCCCTCTGGTTACCCACCCATAGTAGCTTACCTTGAAGGAGTCACATCTGGCCAGCTTCTTGACTCTTGGGCTGTGCCTAGCCCGTTGTTGTTTTAATATGTGGAGATATAAGAAGACATAAGTTTATCTTATTTTTAATTATATGTATATGTGGGTCTGTGTGGAATTGTACACATGTGAGTGCCCTAGGTGTCCAGAGAAGGGCATCGGTTCCTTCTGGAGCTTTAGTTAGAGGCAGTTGTGAGCCATTGTGGGTGCCGGGAACCGAAATCTGGTCCCCTGCAAGAGCAGCAAGCACCCTTAGCCTCCGAGCTGTGGCATCAGCCAGTGTCTGTTCTCATGCCTTGAGCCTTGCTGTTCTGCCATCCGGCTCCAGTGTTTGGAACGATTTTACTTTCTGAGTTGAGGGAGAAGAACTCTTTCTCTGGAACAGAACGTGGGGCACTTGTTTGGGCATTTCCATGAAGAATGACATTCGCCCTAGGAAGGACTGTTGCTGTCCTCTGGTTCCATGAGAATGTCGAGTGGCTGGAGGGGTGGGCATCATGGTCCGGCTTGTGATGGAGGAGCCTGCAGTGACCCCTACACAGCTGTCCCTCCCTGCACCTGTTCACGGCAACTGATCACATGATGGGGCCCAGACTCTGGCTCCTCCGGGTTGGTTTGTGAGCTTTCTGGGTTTCCAGTCTGCCCTTGGGTGACTGCAGCTTGTCTCTACTCAGAGTCTTGGTAACAGTGACTTCCTGCCTTGTGAATAGGGTTTGGATCCCGCTCGAGTCAACGTGCCTGTCATTGGTGGCCACGCTGGCAAGACCATCATCCCCTTGATCTCTCAGGTATGTGAGTGACTGAGAGAGCCAGAGAGTGAGGAGAGGTAGGGGCTGATGGGTGGATTGCGGGAAGCGTTGAGATCACAAACACCTCAGGGCTGCCTTGAAGCTCCTGAACAGTCTAGGGTAAGTGGGACCCGCTTGTGTGTTGTGGAGGGATTTCTGCCATGGCTGGAACCCAGCTGTCTGGGGTTTTCCTGACTACAGCCTATGGAACTGGGTAGAGTCAGAGGCAGCCGGCTCCAGCACTCTGGGAAACATCCCATGAGATCAAAGCAACTGTGTGGGAGCCAGGTGCACACAGGTGCACAGCTGTAACCCCACTCTGGGAGGTGGAGGCGAGAGGATTCAGGGTTGTCGGCTATGTAGTGAGTTTGTGGTTGGCCTGGCTGCATCAGGCCCTGGAGTAAACAAAAACAAAAGAGTTGAATTGAGGAAGACTTCGCATCGTTTGAAATGAGCTTGGTAAATCGGCTCTGTAGCCCCTTGGATATGAGGACTCATCTGGTGCTTTTGAGTAGAATTTTGTTTTAAAGTGTGTAACTAAGTGAACCAAGAGGAAACATGGCCCCCATCCTGATGATTGAGATGGAGAGAGAGTTCAGTGGTTAGGACTACTTGCTGAGGACCTGAGTTCATTTCTAGCATTCACATGGGGCAGCTTACAACCACCTGTAACTCCAGCTCCAGGGATCTGCTGCCCTCCTGTGGCTTCCGTGGGCATCCCCACACAGAAGGCATCCACATCCACACCACACATCCACACCACACATCCACACCACACATCCACATACAAATCTTACAGTGATTCTCCGGGCTCACTTGTGGGTGCAGGTTTCCCAGCAGGTGGGAGGACTTGTTGTAGATGGAGGCGAGCTGAGAGGATGCCACTTGGTCCTCTGATGGACCCACATCACTGTGGGTAGCCATGGAACATGCAAGACCCTGGGAAAGTGACAGGAGAGAAGGCGCAGTCAGTAAGTGTCTGCTGTGCAAGCCTGAGGACCTGAGCTGGGTTCCCCGCCCCCATGTGCAAAAAGCCAGGTGCAAGCCTGTCACCCTAGTGCTAGGGAGAAGAAGGAAAGGTCTCTGGGGCTTGCTGGGCTGTCTACCTGGCTGAGTGGGCTCTGGGTTCAGTAAGACACACACACACACACACACACACACACACACACACACACCCCACCCCATCCCACCCCACCCCCGTCTCAAAGCATACATGTCAGCTGGAAAGTGACTGATCGAGACCCCTGACGTCAACCTCAGGCCTGGAAATGTATGCATGTGGACACACAATCGGGGAGCCAGACATGGTGGCAGTCCCAGCGTGTGGAGGGGGAAGCAGGCAGGTTAGGAATTCAGAGGTATCCTTGGCTGCATCATGACTTCAAGGCCAGCCTGGGCTACATAAGATCTGTCTCAGCTAAACCTCTGAATTTGCTTTTGTCAATAGAAAATGACGTTGGTCTCTGGTTGAGTGGTGGGGACCCTGTCTGGCATGATCGAGGCCCGATGTTAATCTGCTCTATGGGTTAAGAATGAGGCCTGGTGTCTGGTTGCGGTGGTGCTGAGATGGAAGGTGGAATGCACGGTGGAGCAGGGGTTGGCCAAGCCTCGGGGGTTGGGAGTTGCACAGGAAGTTGCTCACACAGTTCTGGCTTGCCCTGCAGTGTACCCCCAAGGTTGACTTTCCCCAAGACAAGCTGACCGCGCTCACTGGGAGGATCCAGGAGGCTGGCACAGAAGTTGTGAAGGCCAAGGCTGGAGCAGGTGGAGTCCCAGGCTTCTCTGGGGATGGGGACACTGACACTGGGGGCCAGGAATGTTAGCATGACAGAAAAATTCCTCGTCCCTGGGTAGGGAATGAGTATTTTGCCTGAAGAGAAGGTTCTAGCAGGTAGCTCAGATTTCTGGGGTGAGGGTGACAGTGAAATGCAGAGGTGCAGACCGCTTCTCCACCAGGAGCTCTGGTGTGCAGGTGCTTTTTCTGGAGCACACCCCTGGTGCCTGGGTGCTGTGCTGGCTATGCTGACCCATTGCTCTCTCCCAGGTTCTGCCACTCTGTCCATGGCCTATGCTGGGGCCCGGTTTGTCTTCTCCCTTGTGGACGCCATGAATGGGAAGGAAGGCGTTGTTGAGTGTTCTTTTGTTCAGTCCAAGGAGACGGAGTGCACTTACTTCTCCACACCCTTGCTGTTGGGGGTACGTATCCTGGGCGACCACGACTGTGGTTGGTGTTCGCTTGACTTTAGGGAAGGGAGAGTGGGTGTCTCAGTGTAGGCCCATCACTGGGTGGTGCAAGTGTGGTTGGGGGTGTGGCAGCTATGAATGGCTGTCAGGGCCAGATCAGCTTTGAAAGCAGCTGATCCGTCCTGGGCTGGGATGCAAGCTAAGCCGAGCAGCCTCTGCCTAGAATCCCCAGTGAGGGGCTGGGATGTGGCTCAATGGTAGAGCCCCTGCCTAGAATCCCCCAGTGAGGGGCTGGGGTATGGCTCAGTGGTAGAGCACCTGCCTAGAATCCCCCAGTGAGGGGCCGGGGTGTGGCTCAGTGGTAGAGCACCTGCCTAGAATCCCCCAGTGAGGGGCTGGGGTGTGGCTCAGTGGTAGAACACCTGCCTAGAATCCCCCAGTGAAGGGCTGGGGTGTGGCTCAGTGGTAGAGCACCTGCCTAGAATCCCCCAGTGAGGGGCTGGGCGAGGTAGAACACCTGCCTCCTCAGACTCTTGGGTGCTAGGATTTCAGGCCTGTGCCACCAAACCATGCTAACTTGGTTTCACGTATTACTGTCTCCCCTCTTATCTAGAAAAAAGGCCTGGAGAAGAACCTAGGCATTGGCAAAATCACTCCTTTTGAGGAGAAAATGATTGCCGAAGCCATCCCTGAGCTAAAAGCCTCCATCAAGAAAGGCGAGGACTTTGTCAAGAACATGAAGTGAGAGGTTCAAGCCTTGAGCAGCAGCATCACCCTAACTTATTCAGCATCATGTCACTGAAGCCACCAGGGTCTTCAATTTGCTTTGGTGGGTGTTGTACCAGCATCAGCCTCCCTTCCCAGTGGTGTGGCTGGTCTGTTGACAGTAACAATAAAGCAGACTGATCGTCTTTTTCATCATCTCCGTCAGCTTACTCAAGGGCCTCGTCACTAAACTGTGAGTCAGAAGTAGTCTGTGGTTGGGCAATCCCAGCATTCAGAAGAGGCAGGAGGATCCCTGATTTTATGACCAGACTGGTCTACATACTGAATTACAAGCCAGCTGAGGTTGCATAGGGAGACCCTGTCTCAGAAGTTCAAGCCCTCCCTCACCAGAGTTGAGTTCAGAGCAATCCAGGCAGCTGAGAGAGACCTTGTCTCAGAGTGTTGGAGCAGTGTGGGTGGAGCTCAGCAATAGAGCACTAGCCTGAGCGCCCTCTGTGAGGACTTAGGGTGTGTCTGGGCTATAGTGCTTCCTAGCATGTCTCAGGCCTTAGGTTCTGACGTTCAGCCATCTACTTGACAGAGCCTCAAGTCACCTGAAAGGGGAGCTTCTCAGTTGGGTTGTCCTGATTAGATGTACCTGCAGGCATGTCTGGGCATTGTCTTGGTTGTAAATTGCTCTAAGAACAGCCCCACCCACTGTGGGCAGCGGCATTCCCTAGGCAGATAATCTCAGCCTGTATAGGAAATCTCCCTACAGGGCTGGAGCATGGCTGTGTTAAGGGCCTCTGCTGTTGGAGAGCCTTCTAGTTTGGTTCCCGGCACGTGTGCCTGGAAGCTCACAAGTTTGCCTGTAACTCCAACTCCAGGTGGTCCTGCCATCCCTCTGGCCTCTGGACACTGGCACAGGTACAAACACCCACACAGACACATTGCTAAAGGTAAAATAGCTGGATGTCTTGGCACACACCTTTAATACCAGCACTCAGGAGAGGCAGGTGGGTCTCTGAGTTCCAGGCCAACCTGGTCTACATAGCGAGAGCCAAGCCAGACAGATACGTAGTGAGATCCTGTCTCAACAAAATAAGAAATCTTTTAGAAAGAAATCTGGCCAAGTATAAGCCAGCGAGCTCCCTGCCCTTGTTTGGCTCTGAGGCGAGTTCCTCAGTCTGAGGTAATAGCACCCAGGCCTGCTTTGAAGTTCCTGCCTTGACTCTGCCAGCAATGGGTTGTGACCTGCAAGTGTGAGCCGCAAACCCTTCACTTCCCTAAGATGGATGGTTTGGTCTGTGGCGTTTGCCACAGCAGCAGAAAGCAGACTGGCACAGGTTCAGATCCTACCTCCACCAGAGAAGAAAAGGTCTGAGGGTTGCCAGGAGTTCGTGGTCAGCCTGGCCCACAGAAGTGCCTGCTCTGGGAGAGAAACCCAGACCTCATTCTTCTTTCTGGCTCAGTGTTTCTGCGTGTGACACACTACAGACCTATTTGGGCAACATGCACTGTTGGATAGGATCCTTGCATTTACCGCACAGGCTGGAGCTAAGAGACAGGTCACGTGACATCTTGGATGAGGATGGTCACGGTTCATCCTATTGCAGGGCTGCCTTGTGGAGGGTCCCCTGGAAAAGGAGACAGTGTTCTTATCCACTGAGTCATATCTCCAGGCCCTGTATGTATATTTTTAGGTTGGTACTAGGGATCGAACTCAGGTCTTCATGATTGCATGGCTAGCCAACACTCTACTGACCTGCTGACTGAGCCATTTGCCCAATCCTGGTTAGTCTTTTGTTTGTATGGAGATTTTTTTTTTAAAGATTTATTTATTATGTATACAGAAGAGAGCACCAGATCTCATTACAGATGGCTGTGAGCCACCATGTGGTTGCTGGGAATTGAACTCAGGACCTCTGGAAGAGCAGTCGGTGCTCTTAACCTCTGAGTCATCTCTCCAGCCCAAAGATTTTTTTTTTTAAGTCTTAAAGGTAAATGAAAACATCACACACCAGAAGTTAACCAGACCCAAAGTCTATACAACTTAATGAACTTACATACAGTTAGAATTGGCATTAGAAACAGAAATTATAGCCAGGCGGTGGTGGTACATGCCTTGATGCCAGCACTCAGGAAGCAGAGGCAGGCGGATATCTGAGTTGGAGGCCAGCTTGGTTCATGTAGTGAGTTCTGGGACAGCCAGGGGTGCATACAGAGACCCTGTCTCAACTTAATGGGGAAAAGGAGAAGCAAGTGGTGAAGCATCACCTGTATTAAACACTTCTGGTATCAAATATATTTTAGGCACTTACCACCAAACAAAAATCCACAGCAGAATTGGAACCAGGAAAACAGCTTTATATCCTAGTCACTTGCTTGAGTCTCACTATGAAATCCAAGTTGATGTCCAAATCCTCATGCCACTGTTTTCTGAGTGCTGGGATCCTAGGGGTGGGTCACCATGCCCATGTTGGCTCCTACCTGTGAGGACTTGCCTGACAACTCTGGTATGGAATTAGCAGGAAAAATGCAGGGGAAAAGCCAGGACCGCAGGGCTCCAGAGAAAACACCCCCAGGCGTCTTGATGGAGCAAGGATGTCCTGGGTCTTCCCTGGCATCTCCTCACGTGGAGAGCAACAAGTAGCATTTCAAGCAGCCAAAGGAGCAGATGTGTTCAAACTTCTGACTTTAATCCCAGCATTCGGGAGGCAGAGCCAAGGCTGATCTCTGTGAGTTCAAGGCCAACCTGGGCTACAGAGCGAGATCCAGGACAGGCACTAAAACTACACAGAGAAACCCTGTCTCAGAAAAGAAAAAAAAAAAAAAAAAACCAAAAAAACTGACCCTGATGAGACATGACCAACTACAAAGTTCATGCTCAAAAGTCCCACAATCGAGTAACAAAATTCTCCCAATGAGGGAAATGGTTCAGTGGGTTAGAATACTTAATCTATAGAAGTGTGAGGACCTGAGTTTGAATCCTTCCATGCACCCATATAGAAAGAAGCCAGGTGTGGCTATGAGTATCTGTAAGCCCAGATCTTAGTCTGGGGTGAAGACTGGGATCCTGAGAGCTTGCAGTCCAGCTAGCCTAGACAAAAGCTAGCTTCCCATTCAGTGAGAGCCACCATCTCAAGACAATAAAGTAGGGACAATAAATAAAGATATCCAACGCCTTGTTAGTAAAGTATTTGAGGCATGACCATTAGGACCTAGTTCAATTCCTGAACCACATTTAAAAAAAAAAAAAAAAAAAAAATCCATGATGGTGCATGCCTTCAATCCCAGTACTCGGGAGGCAGAGGCAGGTGGAGCTTTGTGAGTTCGAGGCCAGCCTGGTCTCCAAAGCAAGTTCTAGGACAGCTAGGGATGTTACACAGAGAAATTCTGTCCTTAAAAAACAAACAAAACCCAAAAACAAAAAATCCAGGTGTGGTGTGTGCTTGTAATCCCAGCACTGCATGGACAGGGACAGATTCCCAGGACTCAACTGGCCAGCCAGCCTGACCAAATCTGAATGGCAGGCCAGTGAGAGAAACCGTCTGAAAAACAAGATGGACAGACAATGTTCTGAAGAACATCTGAAGTTGACCCCCACACACAAGTGCACATGTGGCCATACCACACCTGTACACACATGCACACAAATACAAACTAACAAAAGGTGTGGAGAAAAAAAACCCTCAATGTTTTAAGTAACTTGACAGTTTCGTGTTAGGCCACATTTGTAGCTGTCCTGGGCACATGCCTTGGCGCCTACGGCCCATGAAAAGAGAAACAGGCTTGATTGGTGGGATCAGCACGCCCAGCTGAAGGGTGTGGTCCTCATCCTGGAGACAAAGGATGTGTGTCAACAGGGCTGGATAGTTCAGTGACAGGGTTCCAGACCAAAGCTTCTCTAAGTTCAATGAGGAAGGTCATCTTTGTATGCCAGGTGTGAGTGGGGTGGGCTCTCCAGGAAATCCAGCTCCAGGTGACTCCCTGCCAAAGAACTGGGGGATTCCTGGCACTTGCTAGCCAGCCAGGCCAAACAATCAGGGAGCTCTGGGGCCAGTGGAAGACCAGGAGGCATTGGAGGGATGGTCAGCAGCTAAAAGTATATACTGTCCTTCCAGAACGTCCAGTTAGTCCCCTCCCTCACCAACTGTCCCCTACAGCCAGGAAAGAAAGGCACAGGTAGCAATTAGTGTGTTCATGAGCATATGCAAGCCAAGAGCTAGTCCTTAGCAGCTCCAAGACAGCGGGGAGCCCGGATAAAGACAAAAATGGGTTACAGAAGATGGCTGGAGTCAGGGAAAGGAACCACAGTCACTGGAAAATTAAAAGGTAAATTGTGTTGAGTTCTTTGAGAAAGCAGCCAGTACCTAACCCAGGCCTCTAGGCCAAGACTCTGCAGTTCCCTCTGTGGCCAGAAGAGGGAGCAAGAGGCCGATGCTGCGCGCGGCTTCTAGGCAAGGCTAGGACACTCAGTGAGATTAGCATTCCAGAGCCAAACCAGGCTAGCCGAGCTGTCTGGACTAGGCAGGAGGGAGGAGACAGTCGCCAGCCCACAGAGTAGGAGCAAACAATAAAGGGAGGGCCGTGGAAAGAAGCTCTCAAATTGGAAAGCAAAGCGGAGTCTCTGTTGCAGGTTTGAAGGGGGAGGCCAGACTAACCTTGGGTTCTTCCTGTCTCTGAAGCCCTGGACACTGGACAAGGACACTGCTGACATCCAGAGAGAGGGGGCTGAGACTCAAACCCAGGGTAGGAGAAAGCTACTGAGTGCACAGGAGGAGGTGTGGGGACAGGCCCAGGCCTGCCTTGCAGCTTCTGCAGGGGCAGATTTTATGTATGTATGTATGTATGTATGTATGTATGTATGTATGTATGTATGTATGTATTCAGCTTCTGCAGAGGCAGATTTTTATAGATAGATAGATAGATAGATAGATAGATAGATGATAGGTAGATAGATAGAGATAGATGGATAGATAGATAGATAGATAGATAGATAGAATAGATAGATAGATAGATAGATGATAGGTAGATAGATAGATATCCCCTACTTTAAAAGGCTATTCTTGAGACTGGAAAGATGGCTCACCAGTTAAGACAACTTACTGCTCTTCCAGAGGACCTGAATTCGGTGTCCAGCACCCATGTAGGGCAGATTACCACTGACTGAACTCCAGTTCCAATGCGTCAGACACCCTCTTAGGGCCTCTGGGGGCTCCTGCACTCATGTGATGCATATAAACTCACACAGGTACACACACACATACATAAAAATAATTAAATCTTAAAAAAAAAAAAAAGGAGGCTATTGTCTCCTCTCTGTCTGTCAGTGTGCTAGCACCAGTCGACCCCATAGCTTGGGGACAAACACCTAACCAAAGCCAGCTGACTAGAATACATTCTCTCTTCATCCTCTTCATTCTGTCCTATGGCATCTAATGGGGTCACCATGGGACAGACAGCACCAGATGTCAGAATCGGAGAACCTCTTGAAGATAGTCACAACAGGGCAGCTGACCTGCTGGTGAGACAGTCATACCATAACCTGCTAGTCATCTGTGCTGGCTCTGTCTAGGGGCCACTGCCTATAGATCTTCCCCAGCACCCCCTTTAGTAAAGGGGTGACTCCTGGCAGCAGTATGAGGGTCTCTCAGTCCACTGATCAGTACCCAAGTGCATCTGGTACCCATCTAAAGAAAACAATTTTATTTTTAATTATATGTATGGGGATGGGGAGAGAGAGATTTGTGTGTGTGTGTGTGTGTGTGTGTGTGTGTGTGTGTGTGTGTGTGTGTAGTGTAAATCCAGAAGAGGACATCAGATTCCCCCGGAGCTAGAGTTACAGGTGGTTGTGAGCTTCCTGATGTGGTTGCTGGGAACTGAACTCAGGCTCTTAACCACTGAGCCACCTCTCCAGCCTCCCTACCTTGGTTTTATTTTTGAGACAGTGTCTCACTATGTGGCCCAGGCTACCCTGAAAACCATAATCCTTCTACATCTCCTGAGTGCTGGGGTGTACCACTACACCCAGTTTTATTAAATTCTTTAAAAGATATGGTTTAGCTGGGCGGTGATGGTGCATGCCTTTAATCCCAGCACTTGGGAGGTAGAGGCAGGCGGATCTCTGTGAGTTTGAGGCCAGCCTGGTCTACACAGGACAGGCATCCAAAACTACATGGAGAAACCCTGTCTCAAAAAAACAAAAACAAAAACAAAAGGTATGGTTTATTTTTGTTTTATGTGTATGAGTACTTTGCCTGCATGTATGTATGTATGTATGTATGGACACCGTGAGTGTGTGGTGCCCACAGAGGCAGAAGAGGACACTGGATCCCCTGGGACTGAAGTAACAGATGACAGTGAGCTGCCATGTGGGCGCTGGGAACCGAACCTGGGTCCCCTGAAAGAGCAGCCCATGCTCTTAACTGCTGAGCCATCTCTCCAGCCCTTTGGATAAATATAGCACCATCGTGCTATTAAAACCCACTAGAAATAAGCTGAAGTTTGGGGGTCCAGAGAACAAGTTATATATCCCACACCAGAGCACTCACACGGTTGTTCATCTCAATGAGCTACACTTCAGTTCCTGTGGGGGGTTCAAATCCAGGACTTGGGAGTTCATCCATCCCCATTTTCCCATCCCCCACAGTGGTTAGTCTCCATTGGCAGCCTAAAGGAATTTGGTATCCGGCAGTGTCCATGACAGTGTTTGTAGATAGGTTTAACGGAGGAGAGAGGACCTTCCCTGAATGTGGGCAGTATCATTCCCTAGGCTGGGGTCCTGGAAAGGATTTGAAGGAGAAAGCAAGCTGAGCATGCCTCTCTCTCTGCTTCCTGACCGTGGGTGCCATGTGACCCCATGTTCCCCACCGCTCCAGCCACCATGCCTTCCCCTCCAGATAAACTCGCACTGTGAGTCCAAACCGGACCTTCCTCCCTTAAACTGCCTCTGTCATAGTGACAAGGAAAGTCATTACTACACCCCCAAGGCCACATCTTATCATTAAAGGATTTCTTGTTCCCGAAGTCTCCCCTGGACAACTGCATCTGTGAATGAGAGAAGATGGGAAGACGGGACTGGTCAGTACCTCAACCATGTAGAGAATTTGGAATGGTACAAATCCAGAGCCAACTCATCTTGGGCTAACTTTAGCCCCTTAATTACCCACCTCTGTACCTAAGGCTTTTTCTTATGGGCCGTTAACCAGCTCCCAAATCATGACACGGAGACTTCTTATTAGTTATGAATGATCGGCCTAGCTTAGGCTTGTTTCTGGTTAGCTCTCTTTAACTTAACCTGTTTCTCTTCATCTACCTTTTGCCTTGGGGCTTTTTACTTTTCTTTCCTTCTGTGTATCTTACTTCCACTGATTCTCGTGACTAGCGGCTGGTGGCTGCCTGACTCCTGGCCCTGGGTGTGTGTCTCTCTCTTTCTTGCTCATTCTTTTCTCCTTCTCTCTCGTTCATCTCTCCCAAGCCTAGATTTCTCCTCCTAGTTATTCTGTCTCCCTGCCAGCCCGCCCATCCTTTCTCCTGCCTTGCTATTGGCTCTTCAACTCTTTATTAGACCAATCAGGTGCCTTAGGCAGGCAAGGTGAGACAGCAGCACATCTTCACATAGTTAAACACACATCCTTACATCATTGAACAACTGCAGCACAGACAAACGTAAAACACACCTTTACACAGTTAAGATAATATTCCACAACACACACATCTGTATGTGATCTAACATCTTTTTGGCCATTAGGGAAGTGCTTTGGGAAGTGCAAACAGACCCTTCGCTTCCACCAACTCAAAGGGTAGGGGTGCCTCCAGATATCATCTAACAGACACGGTGAAGTTTCCCTTCCTTCCTGTGACTGGACTATCAGATGTTTCCACAAAGTGTCTTCGTTTATTACTGGGTTTCTTTGTTTTGTTTTTTTTTTTTTTTTTTTTTTTTCTGTCACTAAAAGACTCCCTTGACAGTCACATTGGAACCTGGAATTTGGGGTAACCCGTATCTGTATTACAAGGGCCATGCTGCCTCATATTTGACCTCAGAATAAACAACCTCTTTTCTGAAACATGGTTTATTGACTTTTATTGTTTTATGTGTATGTGTGCACACTTGCATGTACATGTATGCACCATGTCTCTGAGTCCAGGAGAATTACAGGAACTTACGTTCAAGAGGTTGTGAGCCACCTGGAGGTGGATGCTAGGAACTGAACCCCAGCCTCGGGGATTCACAAAGGTCCTTAGGGGGAGTCAGGTGAGAATGTCCACGTGGGAAGAAGTGATTCAGGTCATGGAGAAATGTGCTGTCAATGAAGACGGAGAGCGAGGCTGTGAGCAAAGGGATGCAGGGAACCCTGGGCTGGGGGATGGCTCAGGGAATAAAGCAGTTGCCAGGCAAGTACGAGGACTTGAGTTCCGGTCCCAGTACCCACATAAATGTCAGGCCTTCCTCTAGTTCCGGCACTCGAGGGACAATTATCCAAGGAGCAAGCAGGCTAGTAGACGAGCCATGTCAGGTTCAGTAGCGAGGCCCTGACTCAATGAATGAGGTAGGAAGTAATTGAGGGAGACTCCCTATATCAACCTCAGGTGCACGCGCGTGTACACACACACACACACACACACACACACACAAACATGCATACATACATGTGTACCATACATCTTTACATAGGAAGAAAACAAAACAAAAAGTTAGAAGTTCCCAGAAAGAACCAACCTTAATAAGTCCTTGGTTCTAAACATGGTGGCTCTGGAATTGTTATACCATTATTTATTTGTGGTTTTGTTTGTTTTAATGCTGAGGATTGAACTCAGGGCCTCACATGGGCAAGGCAAGCACCCAATCACTGAGCCACCTCAGCTTTCTTTGAAGTGGGGGGGTTCAAGTCAGGTTCTCATTCTGTTGCCCTGACTGTCCTGAAACTCACTATATGGACCAGGCTGGCCTCGAACTCACAGAGATCCACCTGCCTCTGCCTCCCGAGTGCTGGGATTAAAAGTGCATGCCACTCTGCACAGCATCAACTTTCTTTTTTTAACAAAAAATTTTTCAAATGTGTATCCATCTGTGTGTGCCATGCCCACAGAGGCCAGAAGAGGGCGTCAGATTCCTTGGAGCTGGAGTTACAGGCAGTAGTGAACCACCTGTCATGGGTGCTGGGTGCTGGGAATTAAAAGTCTGACCCTTGCAAAAATAGGAAGTGCTCTTAATGGCTGAGCCTTCCCTCCAGCCCCAGATAGGCTTCTAACCTTCATCACAACTGTCCAAGGTAGGTACAATTGGCAGCTCCACTCTGCAGACAAGGGACTCAGTACCCGAGAGACGGAGTCCAGGTTCACACAGTGGTAAGAGGAGGTGATATTTGAACCCAGGGCCGTCTGCTTGTGGAGTTTTCCCCCTTCAACAAGGTGCCGGGTAGCTTAGGGAAGTTCAAGGTCATGTGCTAGGCATCTTGGGAATTTCCCAGTGGTTCCCTCCATCACCAGGTCACCCCTTGAGCAGAGTGGGTCTTCAACACAAAACCTTCAGATTTCTGAGGATGCTGGTTCAATCAAGTTCTCATTGTGTGGTGGGGTGTGTGTGTGTGTGTGTCTGTCTGGTGTAGTGTGTAATGAGTGTGTGATATGTAGTATGTGTATGGTGCATAGTATGTGCGTGGTATAGTGTGTGTGTGTGTGTGTGTGTGTGTGTGTGTGTGTGTGTGTGTGAAGAGTCCACTGTGCCCCTTGCTGAGACCTGGGGTCTTAATGACCCTTTTTAGGGGACCAAAGGGGTCTAGCCCCAGATCAGGGCCTAGATGGGGGAACCAACCACTCCCAGAGTAGCTGGTGCACCCCAGGAGACACTCCTGTCTAGCAGCTCTTGGGGACCTGACATTGCATCTCTACCCCATCTTCGTGTGTATGTTTATATGCGTGTCTATCTTGTGTGCACATATGTGTTGTGTGTGTATAGGCATCTGTGTTGCTGTCAATATTAGGCGGTGGGCTATCAAATCTCACTCAGGTCTCCCACCCATTTTTCCGTCATTTCCACTCTTCCCTGCCCTAGAGACTCTTGTGGGTGGTTCGTCTTGGTCCCCTGCCCCAGCAGGCCCAGCTGTCTCAGAACCAGACCAACGCTTAGCCCCTCCCCACGTCCCTGGGGAGCCCATCGCTGGTCTGGCCCCCATTAAGTTCCAACAGACCTCCTTCAGATTACCCTGTGCCCTGACCTCAGCCCCCATCACACTGTTCAGCCCCCTCCCCCCTCAACCGCCAGCCCTGCAACAAACCCACCTGCATCCTAAAAATAGCTTTCTCCTCTGGCTTTCTCCCTCCCTGGCTCCTGCTGGTTTTAATATGCTCCCAGCCGGGCTGGGAGCTGAGCTGTGCACCAGGCAGACCCAGGATGGTAATTAGGTTAACTCTGCTCCAGCTCCTGCCAGAGGGAGGCAGCCTGGCTGGGGCCAGGCAGGGGGGATTGGCAATGCTCTTTTCGCAGGCTTGGGAGAGAGTCTCTGTGTGTGGTGGGTGATACTTGTGTGTCTATGTGTGTGATACATGCGTATCTCTGTGTGTGTGTGTGTGTGTGTGTGTGTGTATGTGTGTGTGTATATGCACCCGTGGTATGAAGTATGCATGTGATGCCTGTGTGCATACATGTTCTGTGTACCAAGGTGTTGGGGCAGATTTCTAGCACTATAACAAAATACCTGAGATAATTAACTTATAAAGAAAAAAGGTGGGCTCAGTGCTGGCCTAGCCTTCACAAAGCTAGGGCTACATTCCCAGCAGAGCATGAAAACAGGCATGATGGTCCACAGCTGTAGTGCCTGCACTGGAGAAGTGGAGGCAGGAGGATTATGGTCCCTCCACACCATGACAGCTGCCCATTTTGAATAAACTCTAGAAGTGGTACTGTACCAAGTCCTTGTCTGGTTTTTCCACCCGCCAACCCACGGTGCTGAGGGAGGTCTCTGAGGAGCATCATTCACCCTTCAGAAAGAAATGTGAAGGTTATCAGCATCCAAGTGGATGGGAGCTGAGGAGACGGCTCCGCTGGAAAGGCGCTTGCTGCACACGCATGGTATCCTGAGTTCAGAGCCCCCAGAACCCACATGAAAGGCATGGTGACACTCGTCTGATCCTAGAACTCGGGAAGTGGAGGCAAAATGATGCCAGTCTAGCCATGTGTGTGAGCTCTGAGTTTAGCGAGAGTCCCCGCCTCAAAAACAAGGTGGAGGGTGGATGGCACATTGGAGTGCTCTCCCAGAGGCCAGAGTTTGGTTCCTGGCACACATGCTGAACAGCTTACAACAGCCTGTGACTACAGCTTCAGAGGATCCAGTGGTCTTCTCAGCCATTTGCACTTGCATGTACACACACACACACACACACACACACACACACACACAGAGAGAGAGAGAGAGAGAGAGAGAGAGAGAGAGAGAGAGAGAGAGAGAGAGAGAGACCATTCTGATTTGTGGTAATCTTCCAGCCTCCATCTCCTGAGTGGGGGGCTAACATGTGCAAGTGGCCACACTCTGCATGCACTGCTGGGGAGCTTTAATAACCATACCTTCCCCTCTCCCAGCCTCAGCTCTGCCCCAGCAAGATGGAGGTGCATGAGCATGAGCGCAAGGGTGAATAAAGTATACAAGGTTCCATGGGAACTTAATAGGAGGAGCTGGGCTGGCAAGCTGGCTCGGCGGGAAAGGGCGCTTGCCACTGAGCCTGATGGCTTGAAGTTTGATCCCGGGGCCCACAAGATGGAAGGACTGGGATATTGTTGTGTATGTAGGGGGGCTGCAAGGATGTGGTGTGTGGCCGAGGCTTGAGTCTTAGGCATGAGAAGATGATCTAAATGTATTCATGCAGATGATACAGGCAAGGGGAATTGGGATGCTCGAAGCATCTATCCCAGAGGCCTGGATGGGGCTTGTGTGTGAGATCCACATATATGGTATGTAGGGAGAGCATGTGTCCCATGCTTGTGAGTCTGTCACGTGTATGCGGGAGTGTGCAGTGAGCTCAGGTGACTAAAATCTGTTCTGCCAGTAGACAGATGCTGGGAGATGAAACTGGGTCACATACTCCCAGGCAGCCCCAGCTGTTAGCCCCACCACCCCTCCCCTGCCTGCCCTGTCCCCAGGGGAACACATGGACCCAGGTGTGCCCTCCAGACCTTCAGGGAGAGGTCACTGCATAATCCTCAGCAGGGGCATCCCCATGCAAGGCACCTGTATGTGTACATGGGAGGTGCATGATGTGGGGTGGAGGGAATGCAGGGTGAGGTATGGTTTATAAGGACTTGTCAAGGAAGAAGAGAAGTGACCGCAGGCCCCAGCAATGAATGGAGCTGCAGGCCACCCTGTATTCATTCTCTTTGCCCCACATTCCAATCCTGCTCCTCTCTCTCTCTCTCTCTCTCTCTCTCTCTCTCTCTCTCTCTCTCAAAGATTTACTATTACTTATGTGCAGGTATGTGTGTGTGTATGTGTATATATGAATTCAGTGCTCAAGAAAGCCAGAAGAGGGTGCCAGATCCCCTTAGAGCTGATGTTACAAGCAGTTGTGAGCTGTCTGGTATGCATGCTGGGAACCAAACTTAGGTTCTCTGTAAGACCAGCAAGTGCTTTTAACAGCTGAACCATCTCTCCCGCACATCCTGCTCTTTTCTAATTTATCTTTTAATTTGTGTGTGTGTGTATGTGTGTGTGTTGAAGATGTGTGTGTGTGTGTGTGTGTTGGAGATGGGTGTGTGTGTGTGTGTGTGTGTGTGTGTGTGTGTTTTGGAGATGGGTGTGTGTTGGAGATGGGTGTGTGTTGGAGATGGGTGTGTGTGTGTGTTGGAGATGGGTGTGTGTGTGTGTGTGTGTGTGTGTGTGTGTTGGAGATGGGTGTGTGTGTGTGTTGGAGATGGGTGTGTGTGTGTGTGTGTGTGTGTTTTGGAGATGAGTGTGTGTTGGAGATGGGTGTGTGTTGGAGATGGGTGTGTGTGTGTGTGTGTGTGTGTGTGTGTGTGTGTTTTGGAGATGAGGGTGTGTGTGTGTATGTACCTGGACCTGTATGTGGAGGCCAGAGATGGATATCGGTTTATCTCTCTCCACCTTAGTTTTTGAGACAGGGTCTCTCGCTGTTGATTGGCTAGACTAGGTGATAGGGAGCCCTCAGGAGCCTCTTGCCCCCACCTCCTAAGCACTGATGATACAGGTGTGTACTGCCACACCTAGCTATGTCCATGGGCTGCGGGGATCCGAACTAAGGTCCTCATGATTGTGCAGCAAGCACTTTACCCACAGAGCCATCTCCCCAACCCCTTCATTTTATTTTACTTTTAATTTGTGCATGGGGGGGTGTCAGCATGTCATTGCCCCCATGACCCATGTGGAGGTCAAAGGGCACCCTGTAAAAGTCAGTTTTTCTCTTTCCACCATTAGGTCCTCCTGGAGATCAAATGTCGTTTGTCAGGTTTGGTGGCAAGGGCCTTTATCATTGAGCCATTTTCCTGGCCCTGCTGTTGAATTATATTTTATTTGTATCTTACTCAGGATCTTGTTATAGCCCAAACTTGTCAGAACTCACTCGGCAGCTCAAGATGGACTTGAACTCATGATCCCGCCTCAGAACCTTAGCTCAGTTTAGACCCTTTTGTTCTCTGTTGCCTAATCTTCCCTCTCTGGGCCATACATTGAGAATTTTAAAATAAAGAAATTAGCCGTGCGGTGGTGGCACATGCCTTTAATCCCAGCACTTGAAAGGCAGAGGCAGGCGGATCTCTGGGAGTTCGAGGCCAGCATGGTCTACCAAGTGAGTTCCAGGAAAGGCACAAAGCTACACAGGGAAACCTTGTCTCAAAAAAAACCAGAAGAAGAAAGAAAGAAAGAAAGAAAGAAAGAAAGAAAGAAAGGAAGGAAGGAAGGAAGGAAGGAAGGAAGGAAGGAAGAAAGAAAGAAAGAAAGAAAGAAAGAAAGAAAGAAAGAAAGAAAGAAAAAAATTAGCTGGGGCAGTGGTCGCGCACACCTTTAATCCCAGCACCTGAAAGGCAGAGGCAGGTGGATCTCTGTGAGTTCGAGGCCAGCCTGGGCTGCAGCGCAAGTTCTAGGACAGGCTCCAAAGCTACACAGAGAAACCCTGTCTCGAAAAACAAACAAACAAACAAACAAACAAAAAGAAATTAATTAGTATATATATACCTAGTGTGTGTGTGTGAATGGTGTGCCTGAGGAGGTCAGAGGACAACTTTTGGGGGTTTTCTTCTTCGATGTGAGTCTCTAGGCTTGAAGGGCCATTACCCGCTGAGCTTTCCCTCCAAGGCCCTGGATTCCTCAACCTGCTTGAGCATCCCCATCAGCTGGGGGACAGGTTCTCAAAGTTTGAGGCTGTAGGAGGAGAGCAGCAGCGGAAGATTGAGTGCATGTCCAATTTTGCTGTTCCCTTGAAGCAGCGCCCCTGCCCCCCTCCCCAAGCCAAGGAAGCAGGAGCTGCAGAGATAGACAAAGGATGAATGGGGGATGGATGCTCAGCCAGGGCAAGGTTCCCAGTCTCAAGTTCCAAAAAAAGACTAGAAACCAGGGCTGGTCAGGGACCAAGATTCAGCGGCAAGCTTTCATAAAGCCAACTTCGTTGAAGGGATGATCTTTGCACTGAGATGGGAGGGCACTGCATCTCTAGACCTCCCCTAGCCTTCCTCCAGTCCTCTGCACATCCCCAGCTGTGGCTCCACAAACAAGGAGAGATTGCAGGCCCTCTGAGGGCACTCTCGTAGCCATTGATTTGCCGGCTGTCCCCTTACTGTGCCTTAGAAAGTCCAGACAGACAGAAGGGCAGACTCCCTGGAAGGAGAGAGCAGTCTGACTGGTACTTGGCCAGCCCAAAGCCCCAGTTGATGAAATATTAATTCAGCGGGAAGGTGGAAGACTGGCTGAGGACTCACCCTTGGGACTCTAGGGTGGCAGAGCTAGTAGTAGCAGCTGTAGCCTGCCCTTTACCCACTCCCGACCTTTGTTCTGTAAGGATCTTACACACACACACTCACCAAAGACACAGGCAAAGAAACCTGTGAGAAGGAGGAGGGGTGGGGAAGACAGCCTACAGTAAGACAGGCAGCCGCAGATGGCCGAATATACTTACAGACCTGCATGCCAGACTCATAAGCTCACAAGAAACACAGAAATCCACAGCTCTCTCTCTCTCTCTCTCTCTCTCTCTCTCTCTCTCTCTCTCTCTCTCTCTCTCGTGTGATGCCTGCATGTATGTATGTGCATCATGTGCAAACCTGTGTGCCTGGTGCCTATGGAGGTTAGAAGTGGGTGGTGGGAGCAGGGCTTGGTATTAAAAGTGCACACCTTAGCTAGGTGGTGGTGGCACACACCTTTAATCCCAGTGCATGGGGGGGCAGAGGCAGGCGCATTTTTGTGAGTTTGAGGCCAGCCTGGTCTACAGAGGGAACTCCAGGAGAGCCAAGGCTATTACACAGAGAAACCCTGTCTCAAAAAAAAAAAAACAAAAACAAAAAACAAAAAGTGTGCACACCTTTAATCCTAGCACTCGAGAGACAGAGGCAGGCAAGTCTCTAGGTTTGAGCCCAGTCTACATAGTGAGTTCCAGGCTAGTCGGGGCTACACAGTAAAACCTCTAAAACCTCATTTCAAAAAAAAATTTTTTTAATTAAAAAACAAGAAAGGACTGAAGAAAAGAGAGAAAGATAGAAAGAGGAGGGCCACAGATCCTCTGAAACTGAAGCTGCAGACAGCTGTATCCCACCATGTAGGTACTGGGAACGAGCCTGGGTCCTCTGCAAGAGCAATCAGTGCTCTTTACTGCTGAGCCATCTCTCCAAACCTCCAAAAAGTTTCTTAAACTCCATGTTCTGACTTCCCTCACCCCGGTTCTGTCCCTTCTAGATGATTCTGGCATGTCTAACACTGCCTTTGGAGATAGCTTTGGGGAACCACTCTTGTGACAGACACAGGAACAGTCGACATTCCCGCATTACACTAGGGAACAGTTTCTGGGATCCCTTCCTGGCTGTGGCTGTCTGAAATAGGGGGGTTGCTGGTGCAGGCAGGCAGCTGAAGGCCACACACAAAGCCACTAAATAGCGACTTGAACTCAGGATCTCATGACTTCCAGTCTAGAAAAACCACATGCCTAGCCATCTCAAGCTCCAGTTGACAGGCCTGGGGGTCCACACCTGTAATCCCAGCACTCAGGAGCCTGAGGCGTAGGCATGATGATTACTGTGAATTTGAGGACAGCAACATTCTGTCTCCCAGAAGCTCGGCTGAGGATGGAGCTTGGTTGGTAGAGTGCTTGCCTGTCATCCACAAAGCCCTGAAATTTATCCCCAGGACTGTCTATATCAGGTATGGGCCTCGGTGCATGTCCATAATCCCAGCACTGTGCAGGTAAAGGATCAGAAGTTCAAGGTCATCCTCAGTTACGTAGTGAATTTGAGTACTCCAGACAGGAGCATGTGAGACACCCCTAAAAAAGAAGAAATGGAGAGAGGAGAGGGGGTGGACAGGATAAAAGACCTCTCTCCCCAATGGGTTTTATTTTTTTTCACCCCACACAGCCTGCCTGGTTCAGTCAGAACATAATAACAAGGGACTCTTTGGAAGTGCCCCCTAGCTGTCTAGCTGCGCCCAGCCTACAGGGAAAGTGCTGGTAAGGGCTTTAGATACCGAGGACCGTGCCCAGTTCCAAATTAATAACTGCCTTGGCTTTTAGGCAGCACTCGGAATAGACATGCCCCGCCCCCTGCTGGGTCCCGCATCTGCAGCATCAGATCCTCCAGGCCTGTAGAGGGCGCGGTGAACCGGGGACTCCGGGACGCTCTAGCCACCAAGCAGCCCAGGAGGCCGCCTCGATGGTGGTGCGCTGTCCAGCATTTCAGCAATCGGCAGCGGCGCCCGAGGGAAGACGGGGGCGCCGGGCCCTGGGGAAGCCACAGAGCTGCCTTGTCAAGCAAAAGACCGAGGACGAACGGGACCTGGAAGCCCGGCTCCAGCACCCAGAAGACTGCAGAGGTCAGCGGGGAGGTAAGAGCCTCTGATGGGCCGGGGGTGTTTCCCAGAGGGGCTGGGCTGGGTTGGACCTCAGGCCTCCCCAGCCAGGGGACCCAGATGTGCAGAGGATCAGTGTTGAGGGGTTGATTGCTGGAGTTATCTGTCGGAGGGATCAGGCGAGGTAGAATTAAAGATAGAGAATGCTGTTCTTTTCACCTAAAGTGATGGAGAAAGTGTGAATTCAAGGGTCAAGGGGAAGACTCTTCTGGACATAAATTGACCATGGTCCAGCCCATGAGCATGCCAAGAAGGCCACCATTCAGTTACCCTTCCCCCTAACTTAGGAGCATCACCTGCTCCCCAGGGAAAGAAGACCCAGATGCAGGGACACTATAGACACCCATCACTTGCAGAGGTGGGGAGAGCAGGCCTCCCCCCAAAAAAACCCTGGATGCTGGGCCTGTGTCCAGCAGGGGGGTGCCTGCATAAGGGACAGTCTGGCCTTTTTCACAGCTACCCAAATGCCCGGGGGAGGCAGAAGCTGGCAGTGAGAACTGGGTCTCTCACAGACTGGCATTTATTCTCATGCTGGGAAGCGAATGGAGGGTGCAGATGTGAAAATAGCCACAGGGAGTTTGGAAGGACACTCTGCAAGAATTTTTAAGGCTCGGGGTAGGTCTAGCCTTGTGGCAGATTTCTGATAAAGGGCTGTGAAGAGAAATGCAGCCTTTGGCTTGCCAGCTTCTCCTACTTTCTTCCAAGGGCGCCTGCCTGGACAGTGAGACCTCCTGAGATTCTTGTTTCTGACAGCTTGTTCCCATAAGGACAGACTAGGAAGATCTGGACAAAGGCCATTCAGGTCAGATGTGGCACTCCAGTGCCTGTGCTCTATCCCAGCCATAACTTCTCTCTCACACACACACCACCTCCAGCACCTCTCCACTCACCTGCTCCTGGCACGATCACACCCGGACCAGCCTTTTACCCTGAATCAAAAGCAAAAGGCAGTTACTTTGAAGGGCAGCAAGAGTTCTTCTACCCAGAGGGTCACCTTAAGGTCATGACCTGGGCTGGTATCAGACCTCCACCCCCAAACCAGAAATAGAACTGTGTTGACTAGGAAATTGCTCCCACAGAACAGCAGTTTTTGGGGTTCCTTGACTTTTATATCCTATCCCACTCTCCTGGGTGGGGTGGAGGAGGAATTCTTGAAGGATGACTAAAGAGGGTAGATTGGGTTTTCAGAGGTGAACGGTGGGTGGTTTGAGAGTCATGGACTCCGAATCCAAAAAGACATGGAGTTAAGTGTAGGTTATGTGACTTCAGGTAAACAAACCCCTTAACCTTTGTGAGCCTCCTAATGAGTAAACAGGTGGAGTGCTAATCTCTTTTGTTGTTGAGGGTGACTCTCGGAGCATGTACTGAGAGAGTGGGCAGGATCTTTTGTGGTTAAATTACTGGGATAATCTATATAATGAATGGGAAGCTGTTTAAACAGACGTTAGGGCCAGTGAGATGGCTTAATGGGTAAATAAAAGCACTTGCCATAAAGCCTGACAATCCAGGTTCAATCCCTGGGTCCCACATTATGGAAGGAGAGAACCAAATCCCACAAGTTGCCCTTTGACCTCCACATGTACACTGTCATTCATATCCCTCCTTGCCCCAATACATAAATGTAAACTATGGAGGTGGTGGCGTACGCCTTTAATGCCAGAACTCAGGAGGCAGAGGCAGAAGGATCTCTGAGTATGCGGCTAGCCTGGTCTATAGAGTGAGTTCCAGGACAGCGAGGGCTACACAGAGAAACCTTGTTTCACAAAGCAACAACAAAAACAAACAAACAAAAAAGGAAACTATAAGATGCTAAAGATGATAGATGAACGTTAGTAACCAGATTACAAGTAAGCGTTCCTTACAGAGATGCACAGAGGGGTCTGAAGTGTGTCTTTCGATCCCCCAAAGACATCTCCCTTGGGAACAGTGTCAATTGAGGGTATTCACCAGGTTCCATGTTTGGCACAAAGCTGCAATGGACCCAGCTAACCCTCACCAATGCTTCCCAGGGAAGAGCTCATTGGTCCTTTGTCAGAGCTGAGACATGAGGTTTGGGTGACTTTTTCAAGGTCACAAAGCCACTTAAGCTATCTTCCCTGGGGCAGAAGTATTGCTGATGACCTGTCCCAACCTCTGGCTGTCAAGGTCCGGATGAGTGTTGGTCTCTTGACTCGTGACGTTGTCTTACAGGTGTAGAGCTTGAGGCAAACACAGCAAGGTAGGGTAATGACTGCCCCAAGGTCACTGGAATGTTTGGTGGCAGAATATACTTTGAACTGGCATCTGTGCACCCCTACTGCACCCTGCCATCATGGTCCCACCAAGGAGAAGTCCCATCTGGTCACTACCTACCTCCTCCTACCTGACAAGCTCTTGCTGACCTCAGTGGCCAGTGGCTGTCTAATCCCTTTTGAGGGTCAACTCTCACCTCACCCAGCCCACGGTCACAGCCAGCAGCTGTCGGCCCTGTTGGAGTCAACCTCCCTCTCTACCCACATCTCCTCATATCTACCCACATATAATTCACTCTGCGGCCAACACCATGGCTTCCCTATCTTAGAAGTAGGTTAGGGCACCGATGAGGGGGTAGATTACAGCTTTACTTTATATTTTGTTTTCTCACAGTTCTAGGGGGTAGAGCCTAGGCCTTGCAATGCTAAGCAAGTACTTCCCCACTGAACTACATTCCCCAACCTGTGTCTCTTTCTTAACCTACGCTTTGAGCTATCACATGACTATGTTCCTACACACACACACACACACACACACACACACACACACACACATCCAGTCAAGAGGTGCCACTGGCCTCCCTTTGCAGAGAATCCAAACAAGACCTAGATATATGATATGGTTTTTATCAAGGTCCTGATGCGGTCCCTGAGCCCAGAGTGGCTTCCAGAACATTGTGCTGCCTTTGGTTCTCTGTGCTCCCCTGGGTGACCTTTGCCCAGAGCACTGTGGACTAGCAGAAGTCAGGAGGAATGTGGGGTAAGAAAACTGCATGGCTGGGGACATGAGTCCAAGGGCCTTTCTGAGCCCAGCTCCAGTCGTGACTTCTTGCGTGACCTTCAACAAGTCCCTTCGAATCTCTGGTTCCCAGTGTTCCTGTGTAGAAAGTGATAGTGTCTCACAAGGTGACCACCCAAAGTTCCCATCAGCATCAGGGTTTTTAAAATTAATTAATTTATTTGTATTTTATGGGTTTTGGTGTTTTGCCTGCATGTATGTCTGTGTGAGGATGTTGGATCCCCTGGGACTGGAGTTACAGACAATTGTGAGTTACCATGTGGGTGCTGGGTATTGAACCAGGGTCCTCTAGAAGAGCAGCCAGTGCTCTTAACTGCTGAGCCATCTCTCCAGTCCCCAGCATCAGGGGTCTTAAGATCTCTCTACTCTATATAAATCTGTATGTCAGGCCAGGCCTGATAGTGAAGGTCTGTGATCCCAACTATTTGGAAGGCTGACGTAGGAGGATTTTTGAGGTCAAGGTGGGTCCGGACAACAGAATGAATTCAAGACCAGCTTGAACAACTTAGCAAGACCATATGTCAAAGTAAAAAGAGGCCCAGGGATACAGCTCAGTGGTAGATGATTTGCTTAGTAAGGGAACTAGGGTTCAATCCTGTCACACACACACACACACACACACACACACACACACACACACACACCTGGAGATTGAGGAAAGGGCTCAGTCAGTAGTACTTGTTATCCAAACATGAGGACTTGAGTTTGGATCCCCAGCACCCACATGAAAATCTGTGTGCTGTGGTATATATCCATCCACAATCCAACCATTAGGAAAGTGGGAACAAGTATATCCCTGGAGCCCACTGGCCAGCCAATTTAGCTGATCAGCAATCTCCAGGTTTAGTGAGGGAGCTTGTTCCAAAAATAAAAGGTGGGGAGCAATTGAGAAAGACACCAATATCTGGTCTTCACATGCATTTACACACACACACACACACACACACACACACACACACACATGTATGCACGTCAGAAAGCCTGTGGTTCCATCAACCGAAGAAGAAGTTACCTATAGTGTTTCAAGGTTGGATCCATGAGCTGCTGCAGCTGAGATGTCAAAATCCACCTGTCCCTCTTGACAACAGAATCAACTTCCAAAAGGGAAAATGTAGCCTAGGAAGGCCTCTTGGCTGCTCTAAAGGCCCCAGATACCACGCTGAGCCAAGGTTGGACCCCTCTCCAGTCTGAACTTGGAATAACCAGCTAGGACACCAAAAATGTTCTCCATATACCTACCAGGATTGTTCATCAGAGCCAATGAGGCCCCCAGCACTCCCCACATGGCAAAGGGAGTTGTTGGCCGAGAGTAGTTTGGGAAATTAGAGAGAGAAAGGAATTTTGCAGCTGATTTCTACAGGGGGTGGGGGGAGGGAGGCTGGGCCTGAACAAGAGTGACTTGTTGGGTAACTACTTCAAGAGGGCCAGGAGACTGCTTGATCTCCACCTTGGCTCAGAGAAGGGCTGAGAGAGGGAGGATCATTGAATGGAGAGGGGATCAGTGACAGGGCCCTGCCCGGGGTAGAAGGCTCCGCAGGGAGAAAGGACTCATGGAGGTGACCCTGAAGGACAAGTGTGACCAGGGAATGAGGAGACGTTAGCTGAGGGAGAAAGTTTGGCTCTAACATGGAGAAGAGGAGGAGGTCAAGGGCCAGGATATGGCTCAGTGGTAGAGGAGCTTGCCGTCCAAGCATGAGGACCTGAGTTCAATGCCCAGCCCCCATATTTAAAAAAAAAAAAAAAAAAAGCCGGGGGGTGGTGGTGGCGGCGCACGTCTTTGATCTCAGCACTTGGGAGGCAGAGGCAGGTGGATCTCTGTGAGCTCAAGGCCAGTCTGGTCTACAGAGCGCAAAGCTATACAAAGAAACCCTGTCTCGAAAAACCAAAAAAAAAGGTCAAGTAGATGGTGCCCACTTGTAATCCTAGCACCAGGGAGACAGATGGGCAGACCTCTGGGATTCTTTGCCCAGCCTAGACCAACTTGCAAGGCCCAGGTAAAAGATAGAGACCCTGCCTCAAAGCACATGGTAAAGAGGACTGGCTAGATAGATTAGTGGGTCAAGGCTTGTACTGCCAAACTTCATTCATCACCTAGTTTGATCCCAGGGACTCACAGGTAGGAGAAAACCAGGTCCCACATGTTGTCCTCTGACTGCCACACATGCACTATCACACACACACACACACACACACACACACACGCTTGCACACACACAAATGCACACACACGCACACAGATACACACACATGCTTGCACACACACAAATGCACACGCATGCACACAAATACACACACACGCGCACACACACACACACACACACACACACACACACACACGGAGGTAGGGAGGTGGGGAGATTAGAGACAGAGTGAGAGGTCTAGAGGCCTTTGATAGAGAGGAATTCATTACCAGCACTCACAGCTGCAATCTGGCCCAGCCTTGCTCATCTTGTGATAACAACCATGCTTTCTTGTTCCTTCACTCTCTTCCGGGTCATGGGCACAGGAGGACGACAGTCCTGCCTGCACCCCAGCCGCCTTAACCCTGCATCATCCCTAATGGGGCTTTTGGGGGACTTGGGCAGGTGATCAAGATCTGCAGAAAGGCCCTTCAGGGGCAATGTAGACCTTGGCTCCAGAGCAGCCCACCAACCCCCTAGGGGTCCCACCATATTAAAAGCTGCCAGCCTGCGGCGATGCTTCCTCAGCAGGCAGCTTGGCTTCAGCCTCTGCCGCCCTCACCCTGGCCTCCTGCCCACTGCAGAGGCTGCTGTGCCAGCCAAAGCTAGCAGGCAGAGCCTGGATCCCTCGCTATCTTGCTGGGGCCTCTGAAAGCTATGAGAAGGCTGGGCTGAGCTCCCTGATCCTGGAGTGCAGATAGCTTCTTCATTTCTTCCTATCACCGTTTCCCAGAATTACCCAGGACAGAAACCGGCAGGGAAAATGACATTGTGTTGAATTCTTTCTTTAGCAGGGTCTCAACATGTGTCACAGGCAAGCCTAGGCTGAACTTAAACTTGTGTCAGTCCTCCGACCTTCCAAGTCCCAAGTGCTAGAATTACAAGTATATACCACCACGCCAAGCATGGGTTGAATCCTTTGATTTTACAAATGGTTCGTTTTCCAACAGGCCGAGGTGCACACTGGTGATCCTGAGGAGTGTAGCTCAGTAGAGCACTCACTGCCTAGCATGCTCATGACTCTGGGTTCTATCATCGGTGCTCCCTTTTCTTCCTCCTCCTCCTCCTCTTCTTCTTCTCCTTCATTTGTTTGTTTGTTTGGCTTTGATTTTTTTTTTAAAGCCTGTTTCTCTGTGTATCCCTGGCTGTCCTGGAACTTGCTCTGCAGGCCAGGATAGCCTTGAACTCAGAGATCCATGTGACTGCCCCAAGAGCTGGAATTAAAGGTGTGCACCACCACTGCCTGGCAATTATAAAAATTTTTGTAAGGTTGGATGTACAGCATAATGGTAGAGCACCTGCTTAGAATCCCCCAGTGAGGGGCTGGGGTGTGGCTCAGTGGTAGAGCACCTGCCTAGAATCCCACAGTGAGGGGCTGGGGTGTGGCTCAGTGGTAGAGCCCCTGCCTAGAATCCCCCAGTGAGGGGCTGGGGTGTGGCTCAGTGGTAGAGCACCTGCCTAGAATCCCCCAGTGAGGGGCTGGGGTGTGGGACAGTGGTAGAGCCCCTGCCTAGAATCCCCCAGTGAGGGGCTGGGGTGTGGCTCAGTGGTAGAGCCCCTGCCTAGAATCCCCCAGTGAGGGGCTTGGGTGTGGCTCAGTGGTAGAGCACCTGCTAGCATGTACAAAGTTCTGGGTTGTTCCATTCATTCCCAACACTACCAGAAAGACACACACACACACACACACACACACACAGAGAGAGAGAGAGAGAGAGAGAGAGAGAGAGAGAGAGAGAGAGAGAGAGAGAGACTCTTACCACCCAGAGACAAGCTCTAATACTGTGGTACCTCTTCACAGGCTTGTTCCTACATGTTCATAGCTACATGAAATTAAGTCACTGGGAACGTGCTACTGGGAGAAATCTGCATTTTTTTTTTTTACTCTGAGCATCCTTAGGTGTCTTCAAAAGCATACTATGTTCCTTTTGCTGGAGCTTGAGTCCCTGTGAGGCCATCAGAAGAGCGGATGTGGATATGCATGAGGCTGCTTTCTCTTTCTTTCTTTTTTTTTTTTTCGAGACAGGGTTTCTCTGTGTAGCTTTGTGCCTTTCCTGGAACTCGCTTTGGAGATCAGACTGGCCTCAAACTCACAGAGATCCGCCTGCCTCTGCCTCCCGAGTGCTGGGATTAAAGGCGTGCGTCACCATCGCCCGGCAGGCAATGAGGCTGCTTTCTAGCAAGCCAAGGAGGGTACAGGAGCCTGGAGGGCTGAGTGTGTGGTGTGTGTGTGTGTGTGTGTGTGTGTGTGTGTGTGTGTGTGTGTATGTGTGTGTGTGTGTGGTGTGTGTGTGTGTGTGTATGTGGTGTATGTGTATGTGGGTGTGTGTGTTTGTGTATGTGGTGTGTGTGTGTGTGTGTGTGTGTGTGTGTATGTGGTGTGTGTGTGTGTGTGTGTGTGTGTGTGTGTGTGTGTGTTTACTATGGGGCCTGGGACAGACCAGCCTGAACGTGAGGTATCTCTGACTTGTCAGTGCCCTTGGCCAGGGACTGCAGAAGGAAGTGGCCGACACTGCTGGCAGGGAATAGGTCACACATCCCCTGGGGAGATCATGGATCCTGCAGACTTCAGAGGAAAGAACTCAGAGCCAGAATCAGATGATAGCCATCTCCTGGGCTCTGCTTTCAGCTGAGCCCAGCCTCCCTCCTCAGGACCGTCTCCTACCCTGCTAAGTGGGTATCTGCCTCCTGGTACACAAGGAGAAGTCATAGAGGATAGGTTTGACAGCAATTCCATAAAAATAAGATCCAGGAAATACCTGAGATAGCAGTCACCATCTGAGTGGACAAATATACAATCCATACTCGGTGAATGTCTCTGTTTCTGGGTACCCTGTGAGCCTCAAGAACACAGAGGTCAATCTGACCCTGACCTTGACCTTGAAGATCCCCCAGTGGGAACTGACAGTTACTGGCCTTGAGGTTCAGCCAGAGAGAAGCTGTCCACAGTGATGTGGGCTATGGGAGGAGGCCCCCGGGAGAGGGGATGCCTCCTCTGGGCCCTGGCGACTGATAAAGAAGGTGCCAGAGGAGTTGACAGTCAGAATAGCAAGGGTGACATGGAGGAGTGGGAAGTCCTTGGTGACCCAGGGCCAGTGAGACATACCTGCCATCCCAGCAGTGGAGGCAGGAGGATGTAGAGTATCAGAGCAGCTTGGGTACATAGGAGGACTTTTTCAAAAATCTGGAAGAGAGAGAGAGAAGAAGGGAGAGGAAGAGAGAAATAGACCAGATACTAAGGGAAGAGGCCAAGGAGGAGCCACTGTCCATTGAAGGAGAAGCTAATGTCCGCAAGGGCAGGAAGTGGCCCCATAACTGAAGAGGGGCAGGCCCTGGCCCCTGGGAGACTTGACGGGGAAGGATGGATACGCATGTGCCCAGACTAGAATCTTCTAGAAAAAAGAAGATCAGTGTTGGGGAGAATGCCAAGGGGAGAGCCTTCAGTCTATCCTCAGTTGATAGCACAACCCTGAGCACCTGACAAAGACCCCTGGTTAGCAGAGTGGGCCTTGGGGCTGGTAGAGCAGCTGAGCCACCCCAGAAAGGCACCGGGAGTATTCTGGAAGAGACGAAAGCTGAGACACTCAGCTGGTCCAGCTGATGGTCAGTCTCATCCCTCTCCGATCATCTGGTCCTAGTCACCTGCTCGGTATCCTCCGAAGAGCACCTCTTTTTACTCTTTGTGAGCATGCGGCGTGTGTGTGTGTGTGTGTGTGTGTGTGTGTGTGTGTGTGTGTGTGTGTGCTCGCGTGCGCATGTATGACTGGTAGAGGAAATGTCAGTCGATGTCTTATTTATTTATCTGCCTCTTTACTTATTTATAGACAGGGTCTCTCACTGGTCTGCAGCTCACCAAGTAGGAGAGGCAGACGCACTAGGAAGTCGCAGGGATTTGCTTTCTCTACCTCCAAGCACTGTGACTATAAGCACACTTTCTTAGGAAAAAAGACAAAACAAAGCAAAACAAAGGTTCTGGGGCTAGAACTCAGATCCTCCAGCCTGCCTGGTGAACACTCTGCTGACTGAGCCAACCCCTCCAGCCCTGTTGTCTGTTTTTGTTTTGTTTGTTTTTAAAAATATTTTGTTTGTTTCAGTTCTTTTAGATTTTTTATTTTCAATTACTATTCTTAGGCACACGTGCCTTGTGGAGATCACCGGGCAAAAACTCATGAGGATCCAACTCAGATTAGCAGGGTTGACAGCGAGAGCCTTGACCCCCTGACCTATTTACCAACCCTGGTTGGTTTTTTGTTTGTTTGCTTTTTGCTTTTTTAATTTTTCTTGTTTTGTTTTTTGGTGCTTGTTTGTTTGGTTGGTTGGTTTGTTGTTTTGAAGGTGAGGTCTCATGTATCCTAGGCTGGCCTTGAATTTGATACATAGCAAAGGCTGGCCTTGAACTCCTGATCCCCCTACCTCTGCCTCGCAAGTGCTAGGATTACAGATTTGGGCTACCACACCTTGCTCTCCATTGCCTTTTGAATTCTTCCTCCCTCCACCCTGTTCTCTGGAGTAGCAGAGATCTGATGTGCTCATTCCTACCTTCATTAGGTCACTCAGCAAACCTTTGCTCAGTGCCCTCCTTCACTTAGAAGTCCCATAATCATTGTCCTCCCCAGGCTCATGTAGAAGAACGTCAGATGAAGGAAGGTGCAGAACCATCTTGGCCCGGAGGCCGTCCTCAGCAGAAAACTTGCCTAGAATCCCCCAGTGAAAGGCTGGGCACGGCTCCTTAGTAGAACACTTGCCCAGCCTGCACCAGACTTGAGGCTCCATCCCTGGCACCGCAGAAACAATGTCCTTTTTGCCTAGAGTGGGTAATATTTCTGCAAGTGACTTAGATGGGAATGTCTGAGGGTGGCCTGGTAGGACAACTTCGGAGCCAGCACCACAGATGGACCTCACAGAATCCATGCAAGTCTGCCAGAAGGAAGGACAGCCCTGAAGAAGGAAGAGAGATGGGGAAAAGCCCAGGGCTGAGAAGCTTGGGACTCAGCAGGAGATGGAGGCAGCTTGTGGGGATGCTAGTGCCAGATGTGGATGGATGTGAGTCTCTGTTTCTCCTGCAGACAGCGTAGAACACAAAGGTTGTTCCCAGCGGGGACCCACCGGACAGAACCCTTTGGAGAAGGGCAAGCATGATTTAGACAGATGGAGCCTGGGAGGGCGGTGATGTGTTTTCAGGACATGAGTCACATGACCTAGGGCCAATCCGGGACACCCAAATTCACTGCAGCATGATCTGATGACACAGCAAGCCTGCCTCTGTTCTTCTAGAAGAGTCTGTGATAAGAAAATTCCTACGACCCAACCTAAACGGTGGGTGGGGAATCTGAGTGTGAGTCTAAGGGTCAATTTTGTTTTGTTTTGTTTCATTTTTTTTGTTTGTTTGTTTAGACAGGGTTTCTTTGTGTAGCCCAGGATCTCCTGGAACTCCCTCTGTAGACCAGGCTGGCCTCGAACTCACAGAGTTCACCTGTCCCTGCCTCCTGAGTGCTGGGATTAAATGCTGCACCACCACCCAGAAAAGGGTCTAACATATTAAAGCTCCCGGATGTTAGTACACACAGAGTTGGGAAGCAGAGGGGCTGGAGACAGACCTCAGCAGTGCAGCACTCAGCTAGCATAGCGAGGCCCCGGGCTCCCAGTGCCAGAAACTAATAGAAAATAAAAACGTAAAAGAATAACTAACACTTAGGAAATTGAGTTGTAGGATGGAGAGTTCGAGACCAGCCTGGACCTTGTCTCAACAAAAAGTACAAAGTTAGGTGCTGGAGAGATGGCTCAGAGGTTAAGAGCACTGGCTACTCTTCCAGAGGTCCTAAGTTCAATTCCCAGCAACCACATGGTGGCTCACAACCATCTGTAATGAGATCTGGTGCCCTCTTCTGGCCTGTAGTCATACTTGCAGACAGAACACTGCATACATAATAAATAATTTTTTTTTTTTTTGAGCTGAGGATCGAACTCAGGGTCTTGTGCTTGCTAGGCAAGCACTCTACCACTGAGCTAAATCCCCAACCCCATAAATGAATCTTAAAAAAAAAAAAAAAGTACAAAGCTGGGGGTGTGGCTCAGCGGTAGAGCACCTACCAGGCCTGGGGTTGCATTGCAAAATATGTTCTTTTTGAATCGTTGAGAACTAATTGCCTCATTCTTAAATATGGGGTTCCCTCTGCCCAAAATGCCCTTCCTCCTCCTCTGCCTCCTTCCCCTCCAGGCTCTGCTCAGAGAGCTTCTGTGAGGGGTCAAGTCAAGCTGTCTCCTGTGTGCCCTCGAGGCTCCTTCTTGCTCGGCCCTTGACATCTCCACACTAGCTCTTCTTGACTCCCTCTTCCCCATGTCCCAGGTGTCAGGCTCAGCTGCTGGATTCTTTCTCCTTTTCACAGCATCCCGTGAGGTAGGGGCTCTTGTCTGAGGGAGGCTGAGACACGGACCTCAACTCAGAAATAGTGGGTGGAGCTACCCTGCTCCCAGGTGCTCAGACTCATTGAAAGGCAAGGGCTTGTGCTCCATGTTGTCGGAGGTCCCCAGGCTGCATAGGTTGGCATCAGGGAGGCTCATTCTCTCCTCCTCAGAGTGGCCCGCAAGTTGGCCATTCCTATCCAGGGCTGCTGTGCAACCTGAGGAGTCCGTGGCCTTGGTGAAGGTGATAAACTATAAAGGACGTGGTCTGGGAATTGACCCCAGGACCTTGTGCATGCTAAGCAAGTGATAAACCTCTGGGCAACATCCCTGGACCCTCGCTAAGGGATTCTAAGCAAGGGCTCTACCACTGAGCTCTACATCCCCCACCCTCTTTTTTTTTGCTTTGTCTTTGGAGACAGCCTTACTAGTTGCTCAGGCAGGTCTGAAGTTATCAGCCCCTCAAGCCCACAGCACATTTCAATGCCTGTTGAAAAAACATCAGCATGTATCACCCTTTCTACCCTGGCCAGGGTCTAGGCAGAGCTCACGGCAGGAGTGGATTCGCAAGCGTTGATGAAGATCCTTTGCTGATGGCAGAGCTAGAGAGACACTCGTGGGAAGGAATGAGTAGCCATTGCTCCTGATGCGACACCAAGAGATTCACCCCTTCCTTCCCAGAGAGTCGAGGGCCTTCTTCATAGCCCCACTTGCCATCCCTGAGGGATCCAGGGGTTATTGTCAATGATGTTGTTAATTAACTGCTTAATTAACTATTTAGGATAATCAGATTAATTGACATTAATTGGTTACCATTTGTCAAGGACCCTGGAAAGCCGTGCCTCTCAGAGCTGAAGTGTGTGTCGAGCACTGGGCAGAGGTCTCGGAAGGAACTGTCACCATGCTCTAGAGCTGAGGCTGAGCAGGTGGCAGGCAGGGCCAGGACCAAGGGCTTCCAGCAACCACCCTGGAGCTGAGCCTCTCCGTCTAGCACGCTGAGCTTTTGAGAGCTTTAGCGTCTCCTCTCCCCAGATGCATTAAGGAAAGGGTTGGGGCCGGTGAGATGGCTCAGTGGGTAAAACCGCTTGTCGCCAAGCCTGAGTTCAAGCCCCTGGGACCCACCCGATGCAAGGGGCAGGCAGAACTGACTCGTTCAAGTTGTCAGGTGACATCCACATTTGTTACAGGGAGCGCGCGCGCGCGCACACACACACACACACACACACACACACACACACACGATCTTTCAATCAATTTATTTTTTAAAATGTTTTGAGGCAGCTGTGTATGGCACCTCCACCAAGCAGCCTGCCTGAGCCTGCCTGCTTCATGAGTTAGAACTCAGAAAAGTGTGGTGTCTCCTGTTGTTCTTTTTCTCGTCCTCTTTAATATACCAGCCAAAGTCTGAGCATGCTCTCCCCATGCTCTGCACTTTCCTTTGCTGCCTTCTCTGAAGACCCCCTTCCCTTCTGCCATATAGTGGCTTGCTTTCTTAAACCCTAACTCAAAACAGCATGGCCTTTTTCTTCCTTTTCACCCGACCCCACCCCAGCAGCTGCTGAGCTATGAGCCTGCCTACCCTGTTGTGGTTTTTATTTTCTCTCAAAATTGTATTAAAAGCATCCTCCAGCTCCAGATAAAATGAAACAAAAAAGGTTTGATATCTGGGCATAGTGGTTGGGAGGCAGAGGCAGGAGGATCACAAGTTTGATGACCTCCCCAGCATCATAGTTTGGGGCTAGCCTGGGTTGCGAAGGGAAACAGTGTCTCAAAATGAAAAGGTTTGAAAGGAATGGGGGGGGAGACCACTGGGGGAATGGATCTGTTGGCAAAGTGCTTGCTACACACATGTGAACCTGATTTTGATGCCCAAAGCTGGGCACAATAGTGCATAATAGTGATCTCAGCACAGGAGAGGTGGAGACAGGAGGGTCTCTGGGGCTCACCAGCCAGCCAGCCTCACTTAATTGATGAGCTGTAGGTCCCAGTGAAGGAAGAGCCTATCACAAAAGCCAAGGTAGGCCAGGCTTAGTGGTGCACACCTTTAATTCTAGCACTTGGGAAGCAGAGGCAAGTGGATCTCTGAGTTCAAGGCCAACCTAGTCTACAAAGTGAGTTCTGGGGCAGCCAGGGTTGTTGTTCACAGAAACCCTGTCGCCAAAAAACCAAAATATTAATTAATTAAAAATAAAAACCAAGGTGGACAGCTCCTTGAGGAATGATGTCTGGGATTGATCTCTAGTTTCAACTGACCAACCTTTACTGGAACATACACACACCAAAGAAAAACAGGAACCAAAGGAAAGAGGAAGAATCTTCTTCCCCCATCCACAAGGGGAGTCCTCCTAAAGAGAGACCTAATTCTAAATATGCTATAATATAAGTAGGTCACCATATAACACCTGCTGGGGTGTGGCACACACAACCAACTTTTTTTTTTTTCCAGAGCTGAGGACCGAACCCAGGGCCTTGAGCTTGCTAGGCAAGCGCTCTACCACTGAGCTAAATCCCCAACCCTGAACTTTTTCTTAAAACCTAGAAAAATGTAAAACAAGCAAACAAAAATCAAATTGCTAGGTGGTGGTGAGCTCACACCTTTAATCCCTGGGAAGCAGAGACAGTTGGATCTCTGAGTTCGAGGCCAGCCTGGTCTATAGAGTGAGTTCCAGGACAGCCAGGGCTACACAGAGAAACCCTGTCATGAAAAAAACAAGTAATAAAAACTGAGGAAAGATGAGCAGGATAGCGCTGATAAAACATGCAAAATAGTAAGCCATGATGAGGGGGATGATTTGCATTATTTAGTCAATTTCAGCCCCTCAAGCCCACAGCACATTTCAGTGCCTGTTGAAAAAACATGACTTACCGTTTTAGATTACAGCACTTGAAACAACAACAAGGAAAAATTACTATGAAATTCATCCTACGTTTTAAGCAGGAAGAAAAAAAAAAAGCCAACCCACTCGAAAATGTGAGTGTGAGTTTGTCTTCAGAGACATTTTCCCCAAACCAAATGGTTCCCACATCAAATCCAAGTTCAAAGCAGAACGGGGACTCGGAAGCCTGCCGTCTTGTTTTTGTGAATTTTTTCTGTGGGTTTTGCCTTATTGAGGGTGCAGACTTGACACTCTGGCCTCCACCCCCCAAGTGCTGGCATTACAGATGTGTGCCACCCCCTGCTTGAGCCTGAGTCTTGCCTTGATTTTTTCCACTGACCCCCTTCATTGCTCCCCTCCCCCTCTCTGGACCTCTCCGGTCTTTCTTCCTCTTTGGTGCAGTGAGTGTGTGGACCGTTAGTACACCAGAGACGCATATAAATGTGAGGCAAATTGAAGGGGCCCATGTGGTAAGATGACGGAGTTCTCAGTCCAGGAGCACTTCCCCGGCAGGAAGGGGGACGCCAAGCTTGAGTACAGAGATCCTTAGTGTGGAGAGGAAAGACACAGGGAACGAACGTGATGTCTCTTTCTGTCTCTCACTCCCTTTAATGCCCAATCTTGCAGCCCCTGGGGGAGGAAGGACCGGGAGAGACTGGAGGCTGTTTCCTAGCAACGAGAGTGCCTCTGGATCGATAGGAAAGGCGGGCGATGGTCCAGGCGATGGTCCAGCCCCCAGCCCGACTCTCTTTGGCTCTCTCTTTGATCTCAGCTGGCCCAGCAGGAACCTGAGGGGGATGCCCAGGGCAGCCTGCCTGATTAGAGCCAAGTCAATAGAGGGAATTTTCCATAATGAGGTTATGTGGATGGAGGCAGCATCTGCCCCAGACTCCACCAACACGCTCTCCAATGGGAGAAAGAGGCTGTCTGGCCAGTACTCGCCTCTCCTACCAATAGCTTGAGTTGACACATCACCTCCCAACTTTGGTTTATTTATATGTTTGTTTGTTCAGAGTGTGTGTGTGTGTGTGTGTGTGTGTGTGTGTGTGGTGTGTTCAGGTGTATGTGTGGTATGTGCAGATGTGTATATGCACGCACATGTGTTCGGATGTTGGTGCTCAGAGTTCACATCCTCCGTTTTGTTCAGTCTGAGGCCCCAGCCCATGGAATGGTGTCCCACGCATTTAGGGTGGATTATCTCACCTCAATTAACTTAATCCAGAAAACTCAAATGTGTCCAGAGATCTGTCCTCAAGATGATTCTGCACACTGTCACATTGAAGATAAAAAACCACACAGTAGCCTAGGCTGGCATCCAACTCATGATCCTTCTGCCTCAGGCTCCATGTGCTGGTTTCATATATGGCTTCCTCCCAAGGGACAAAGAGACCAACCCGTATAGACCCCTGAGGGAAACTAATGATCTCAAGGAGAAGGGATCCGGGCAGCCAGTTTCCAACTCATCTACCCTTCTTCAACCCAGTTTCTGGGATCTTCTTATCCTAGGGGTGGGGGTAGTGGAAGCTGGGTTGAATATGGAGCCCCGGAGGCCAGTGCGGGTTTATCCTCAGAGACATGACCTGGTACCAGCTGCTAACAGTCCAACCCTGCAAGGCAGTTTAGCCACGAGACAACCCTTTCTCTAAGTAAGTTGAAGCGCTCTTTGGCCCCTACCAGATCACCCCAAATCTTCCTTCTAGTGCCACCAACCTTGGGAAAGGTCCCCATCTAGAAGGTACCAGCTTCCCTAAGGGTCACAGCGATCTCCAAGGAGAAGCAAGTTGGTTATTAGAGGGAGACAACCCTTTGTTTCGTGAGAGGGGGGGGGGGCACTGATATGCCACTTGCTCAACTGGTTTGGGTTCTGGGGTGTTGTGGGGTGTATGTGTGTGTGTGTGTGTGTGTGTGTATACATGTTGGTAGGAAGTGCACTGTGTATGTGTATGCACATTTGTGCGCTTGCTTGTGAGACTAGATGACAACCTTAGATTTTGTTTCTCAGATGGTACCCATTTTATTTTTAAAGACAGGGTCTTACTGACCCTGGAGCTCACCTATGCTAGCTGGGCAGAAAGCACCAGGGATTCACCAGAGATTGCAAATGCACACTACCCTGTCTAGCATGTTTGTTTGTTTGTTTGGTTTTGGTTTTTGAGACAGGGTTTCTCTGTATAGCCCTGGCTGTCCTGGAACTCAGTCTGTAAACCAGATTGGCCTCAAACTCAGAGATCCACCTGCCTCTGCCTCCTGAGTGTTTTAAAGGCATGCGCCACCATGCCCAGCAACCATGTCCAGCTTCTCTCCTTAAGACTTTCTAAAATGTATTTGTATGTATGCATGGGTGTGTGTTCCTTTGTGTATGGATGCCCTTGGAGGCCAGAAAATACAGGACACTTGGAGGCACTGGATACTTTGGTGCTGGAGTCACATGTGGGTTGTATACCTAAAGGTGCTGGGAACAGAACTCTGGTCCTCTGGAAGAACAGGAAATGCTTTTAACTGCTGGGCCATCACTCCATCTCCACACCCAACTTTTAAAGACTATTTGGTCCTACCACATGCCACACACTTAGCCAACTAAACCATCTCTCCAGTCCTTTATTTTATTTTATTTTAGAGATAGGATCTCATTTTTTAATGCTGACCTTGCACTGCCTATATAGCTGAGGTTTACCTTTTTATGGTACATTATTTTACATGTACTTATTGTGTGCGTGTGCATGCGTGTGTACATGCACGAACACGTGCACTTTCACACAAGTGTGCATGCCATAGCAAGGCGCACTTGTGGAGGTTAGAGGATAAGAATCATTTCTCTCCTTGTACCATGTGGGCTCTGGGGATCAGGAAGTGCCTTTACCTGCTGAGGCTTCCCAACTACACATTGAGGGTGACCTTGGGATCGCAAGTGTGCATCATCACTCTGATCTTATGAAGTGCTAGAGATGGAACCCAAGGCCTGGTGCCTGCTAGGCAAGCTCCGTGCCAACTGAGCCACATCCTAAGCCTCTGGTTCTGGTTTTAATAGCAGTCTACTGATTTGGGCCGGTCTGCATGGTCCTCGAGAGCAGTATTCCCTGCTCTAGTCTATTCCAGAGTCTGTAAGCCTGGGGTGCGGAGTACCTGACACCCTTGGTTTGGGCTCCTGGCTTTGGTGGGGTCTGTCCCATACAAAGGTCTGTGTGACCAACTCTGGACCTCAGTGGTCTGCACTGGCGTCATTTGGACTGTGTGGCCCAGACTGTGGCTCCTTCTCCACAAGCAAGTGGCAGAGGCCACCTTGGCTCCAGGAATGTGCCATCCCGGCTTCTGATCCGGGAATTCAAGTTGGAAGCCCTAGAACAGGGGGAGGAGCTTGGCTAGAAGACAAGTCCTTCCTATCTCATTAAGACACTGGGACAGGTTCCCCGGCTTGGGACGAGTATGACAATGTAGTTTATGCAAGTGTCAAAAGTACACAGGCTGGACATTGGGAGCAAGGACTGAGGCCAGCTTCCACTGGAGTCCCTGAAGAAGACAAGGCAACAGTGGTAAACACAGGAAGAGAGCTCCCCACTACCACAAGCACAGGCTAGATCATAGTTTTATTTATTGATTGATTTTATGAGCATTAGTGTTTGTCTGCATGTATGTCTGTGTGAGGGTGTTGGATCCCCTGGAACTGGAGTTACAGACAGTTGTGAGCCACCGTGTGGTTACTGGGAATTGAACCCAGGTCCTCTGGAAGAGCAGCCAGGACTCTTAACCACTGAGCCACCTCTCCAGCCCCACAGGCCAGATTTTTATTACAGTTAGTTAGTTAGTAGCATGACACAAATGTGTGGAGGTCAGAGGACAACTTGGAAGAGTCAGTTCTCTCTTCCCACCATATAACTTGGGGACTGAACTCAGGTCCTCAGGCTTGGTGGCAAGCAGCTTTATCCACTGAGCTAGTTGTCTGGCCCAGGTTGGATTTTTGCTACTGTTGTTTTTTTATTTTGACATGAGGTCTCATGCATCACAGGCAGATCTTGAACTCACTATGTAGCCAAGGATGACCTCGAACTATTGATCCTCCTGCTTCCACCTCCAAGTGCTGAGATGGTCACAGTTGGCTGCCCTGTGTGAACATGAAGGACAGGAATAGGAAATTAGGCATGCTGACACAGACCTCTAATTCCAGCACTTGAGAGGCAGAGGCTGGTGAAATCTGTGAGTTCAAGGCCAGCCTAGTCTACGTAGTGAATTCCAGGCCAGCCAGGGCTAACTAGTGAGACATCATCTCAAAAACAGGACTGGGGATATGGCTTAGCTGGTATCATGCATAAAATCCCAGGTTTGATCTTGAGTACTGCAGACAATGGGCATGTTGATTAATGCTTGTAATCTCAGCACTCTGGAGGTTGAGGCAGAAGAATCAGGAGCTCAAGGTCATCCTTGGCTACATAAGGAGTTCAAGGCCAGCCTCAGCTACACAAGACAATAAGTAATATACAAACAAGCAAATAAACATGTCACTCAACCAGAGACAGAACATAGCAGAAGCAAAGAGGTGACCCCAGAGGTACATTCCCCAGGAAGACATATTTTAGAAAGTCACTGGAGGCTTCAGAGAAGAGGTGACATTGTCCATTTTGGCAGAAAGGATGGAGGGGTGAGGCATTATAGACACAAGGAACAGTACAGGCTGGTGTGTTCTGAGTAGAGCAGAACATAGCAGGAGAGATGGGAGCTAGCCTGAGGCTGGACAGGTGGCCCAAAGCCACGTACCATCAGAGCAGCCTGTGCCTTCTCCTAGGCTACGCACGTTCAACTTCACAGCCTTCCGGCACCACCATGGTTTCAACCCCACAGACTGAGGTTGGCGAGACGGGGTGGGGCCAAGCCCTGCCCCAGGCCCAGGAGTTTAGAGAGAAGTCTAGACTGAGCAGGGGAGGGCAGGAGAAGAGACCACGAGGCATGCTGTTGAGGCGCAGCATCGCACAAGCCTGGCTGCCTCTTTCCCCCAGGTCCCACTCGGCTCCAGCCCAGGTACCCCGGTGAAAGAGGCTCCCGCCAAGATTTTCCTCTGGCTCCAGCAGGAGCCCCAGGAAGCTCCAGCCACTGAATAATTGAAAGGAAGCGGTTTGGTCTTTCCCTCCCAGCTGCACCAGCATCTTCTGGAGGGTTGGGTAACAAAACAGCAGCACCAGCTCTTCCCCAGAGACTCCAGGGAGGCTGGGAGGAAGCCGCTGTAACCCTCTCATTGCCGGGAGATACCAGCTCCTCCTGGCTTCCAGCTCTTGCGGCTCACTGTGGTGTCTCCCCCATCCTCCTCTTCCTCTTCTTCCTCCTCTCCTTCTCCTTAGCTCAGGATCTCATGTAGCCCTGGGTGACTCCAAACTCCTTCTGTTGCTGAGGATAGCGTTGAACACTTGATTCTCCTGAGTGCTGGGATCACAATGGGACACCACAACTCCTTTATACTGGAAATCAAAACCAGGGCTTTTTACATGGTACGGAGCTACATCACCAGCAGTGTGTGTGTGTGTGTGTGTGTGTGTGTGTGTGTGTGTGTGTGTGTGTGTCTGTGTGTCTGTGTTTGTGTGTATGTCTGTGTGTATCTGTGTCTGTGTGTGTATGTCTGTATGTGTGTGTGTCTGTGTATGTTTGTTTTGAGACAGAGACAAGGTCTCACTCTACTGCAACCCAGTCTGTCCTGGAACTCACTATATAGCACAGGCTGGACTTGAACTCACTATATAGCACAGGCTGGACTCATGGTCAAACTGCTTCAGCCTCCCAAGTGCTGGGACTAGAGGTGTGCACCAGCTGGCTGGAAGAGAGATTGTACACATACCAGTTTCTTCACTCTTCATAACCTCTGTCAGAGGAAGTACTTATAGTAAGCCCCATTTTACAGACGAAGGGGCAGGCTGATGGCACGTACCTGTAATTCCAGTGCTCTGGAGTCTGAAACAGAGCTTGCACGTCCAAGGTCAGTCTGGGATACACAGCCAGACCCTGTGCCAAGGGCAAATAAGCATGAGAAAAGGAAAAAAGGGGGGCTGGGGTGTAGCTTAGTTGGTAGAGTGCTTGCCTATCTATGCAAAACCCAGAGTTCAGTGCCCGCAATCCCAGCACTTAGGAAGTAAAGACAGGAGGACCAGAATTCCAAGGTTATCCTTGGCTACACAGGCAGTTTGGGACCAGTCTGAGCTACATGAGACCCTGTCAATAAAAAAAAAAAAGGAGAGATATCAGCAAGATGTCTCAGTGGAAAAGGCACTTCCCACCATATCTGGCAACCAGGACACCCACATGGTAGAAGGAACATACAAACTTTCTCGAGTTGTTCTTTGGCCTCCACACGTGTGCGATGGTGAAAGCGCGCACACACACACACACACACACACACACACACACACACACACACACACTGCAATTTTTTTTCAAGACAGGATTTCTCTGTGTAGTTTTGGTGCCTGTCCTGGATCTCTCTGTAGATCTGCCTCCTGAGTGCTGGGATTAAAGGCATGTGCCACCACCGCCCAGCACAAAATGCAATTTTTAAAATGAGAAAGAGAAGGGAAGCAAACTCCTCCAGGAAGAGCTCTCACCTTCGTGCTGGGCTTCACTCATTCAAATTCATCCTCACCAACCACCCCCCACCCCAATACATTTTAAACATCTCCTTTCCATCCTTTATTTCTTGATTTTCCTCTAGAGGGTGCCAGAGCAACCACTCTGTGAGTAAGTTTGAAGGACAGATTCTGAGGCTTAGGGTACTGTAGTCCTGACCCGTTCGCTTCCATCTTGGGCAAGGAGCACAGTGGAGCACCAGGTCACTATTGCTGCTGCTCTGTGGCCACTCCTCTGCTCTCAGGCTGAAGAAGCTGAGGGTCCTCATAGGATAAGGAAGGAGATGACAGGACCCTGCCCCTAGGAACATGTGAGTGTTCTGACTTCAAAGCCAGGAGTTACCCACCTTGACCATGATGGAGATGACTTTCTTTCCCGGCTTGATAAACTATGTTGACAAAATGTTGAACCTTGGGGATTTTTTTTTTTTTTTTGTGGTTTGTTTTTTTTACAAGACACACCAAGCATGTTTCTGACAGTGTGTGTGTGTGTGTGTGTATCCCACCCCTGCTCAATAGCTCTTTTATTATTGTTGTGTGTATGATGGAGGATTGCCAAGGCCATAGATTACCCTCATAGAATTGATTCTCTCCTTCCACCTTTACGTGGGTTCCAGGGATCGAACTCAAGGCCTCAGACTTGCATGACAAGCCCTTTTATACACTGAGCCACTCCTCATTTAGATCTTGTTTGCTTGCTTATTTCTTTGTTTGATGTTTCATGTAGTCTGAGCTGGCTTCAAAGCGTTGTGTAGTCAGAGATGATCTTGGACTTTTGGACCTCCTGTCTCCATCTCCCAAGTACTGGGACTGCAGGCAGACACCATCTTGTGTGACCATCTTGTGTGACTCATAGGTAGAACCATGTACAAAATCCTGAGTTCAATCTCCAGTACTGAAAAAAAAAGTTAAAAATAAAACAAAATCCAAGCTAAAAAAACTCTGGGCAAGGGCCATGCTAATCTCTGTACCGATCCAATTCTGGTGTATTGCTGCTGTAGCCAGCACGGAAACTTGTACACTTGAGAGTGGTGAGGCCCTGGATCCTGAGAGTTCCACTGCATATGGAGATCTCCAGCAGGCAGGGGCAGGGGAAGACAGGGGAAGAAGTTCTGTTCCTATTGAGCAACAAAGTCCTAGGCACAAAAGCTGCAGCCCCTGCTTGGGAGGTATGCGCTGTCCGTGGTGCTGAAGTCCTGGTGGGGAAGAAGCGTGCTCTTTGTTGAGACCAGCAAAGGGCCCGGTGGGAGGGAGGATGTGGGGAGGGGTGTGGGTGGCCAGCAACCTCTCTCTGTAAACTCTTCCAAAGACTGTCTAGCTTTCCCTGGGTTTGTCCTCTACCTCCATGTGTCTTCCTCAAACACTCAAGAACTTTGCTCACTCTGATGGGCTTTTTTTTTTTGTTTCCTGTGTTGTTTTGAGATGGGGTCTCATGTAGCCCAGACCCACTTGAACTCATTCCGAAGCTCTGCAAAATGACCCCAAATTTCTGGTCTTCCTGCACCCACCTTCTGAGTTGTGCATCGCCACAGGTTGGCTTACGTGGTGCTGAGGATCAGAGGCAGGGCTTCCCACATGCTAAGTAAGCAAGCACTCAACCAACCAAGCCACATTCTCAGCCCTTATTCTAGTGTTTTACTATCCTGTATGGAGCTCCAAAATTAGGCCAATATTGACACTTTCGGAGACTCTTCCCTTGATGTCTAGGGGATCCTCATGCCCTTCATGTCCAAATCAGAACAAACACCACTGACTGCTAATTTTACCGATACCCAGTGCTGTTTGCAAGACATCGTGTCCTGAGGTGGTATTCCCCAAACCTTCATCCATAGCCACAACTGAGAAGGAAAAGCCCGACGTGGTGGCTTGAACCTGTAATCCCAGCATTTAGAAGGTTAGGGCAGGGAGACCAAGAGTTCCAGGGGAGAAAATCTGTCTAGCATTTGGGAGATGGAGGCAGGAGGACCAGAAGTTCAAGATCCTCCTTAGCTGCAATAGTTAGTTCAAGGACAACCTGGGCACATGAGACTCTGTCTCAAAAATTTTTTTCTATCTGAACAGAGAGTTTTGTGCCATGCTTGGCTACGTAGTGAGGCTCCATCGAAAGAAAGAAAGAAAGAAAGAAAGAAAGAAAGAAAGAAAGAAAGAAAGAAAGAAGGGAGGGAGGGAGGGAAGGAAGGAAGGAAGTAAACCAAACACGAATCACCTAGGGAACTATAATAGTTTCACCTCCAGAGGTTTGGATCTGAGATGTATCACAGGTTGATTGACATATAAAATATAGGACACCCAATTAGACCTGAACTTCAGAGAAACAATGAATAATTTTTAGAAGCCTGTCCCAAATACGAACTTCATGAAATTCAAATTTTATTTAACTAGGGAGCCTGTGTTTTTATTTGCCAAACATGACAACAGCTCACAGAATTTTAGCAGAAGTTTCAGCCAGGTGTGACCTGAATCCTTTGTGATCCCTCAAATGTGTAAAGATGGGGATTCTAGCCACCTGTATCTTCTAATCTCTCCCCCTTTCTCAGCGTCATAAATCGGGTGTATGATCACTAAAAATCCCTCAATGTGTCCTAAATATATTACTTCTAAACACTGCCTAACCCATTCCAATTTTAGAAAGTTAGTTGGGCGGGGGGCAGATTCAACATGTGCTGTTTCTCAAAATCCTTTCCTACCTTCATAATACATTCCTTTGTCTCCATCTGTTCAGTCGTTTTGGACAGTGACTGTATTTGTGAGCTCTTCCAGACTTCGTCCTCAGGAAATCTGATCTTCAGGGTATCACTGTTCCATCTACTCACTAAGCAAGCATGCTGGGAGAGGACAGAGCACCGTGGTCCTCCAGTATATATTTACATCTATTATGTTGCTTAACATGAATTTTGAATACAGGTGAATCAATGGATTATAAAAGAACAAAAGACAGGGTATAGATCCCTTATCAAAAATGCTAGGTCCCAGAAGTGTTTCCAATTTCAACTGTATTTTTGCAGATTTTGGAATTTTTATTTTATTTTTTTATTTTTATTTTTTTGGTGAGTGTCAGCATTTAACTCAGGGCCTTATGCAGACTAGGTAAGCACTGGACCACTGAGCTGTAGCCCACCCATCCTCCTTTTTTTTTTCTTTTTGTTTGAGATGGTTGTGTTTCATATATCCCAGGCTGGCCTAGAACTCACTAGGTAGCCCAGGGTGACCTTGAACTTCTGATCCTCCTGCCTCCACCTCCCAGGTGCTAGAATGACGGGCATGGACCACCAAACCTGGTTTATGAGGTGCTGAGGATGGAACCCAGGGCTTCACCCAGAGTTGATGCTAGGCAAGAACTTTGCCAATTGAGTCACATCTCCACTCCCAGATTTGGAGAGGGAGAGAGACAGAGAGAGACAGAGAGAGACAGAGAGACAGAGAGACAGAGAGACAGAGACAGAGACAGACAGAGACAGAGACAGAGAGACAGACAGACAGACAGAGAGACAGAGACAGAGACAGACAGAGAGACAGACAGAGAGAGAGACAGACAGAGAATGAATGAATGTGTCTGCATAAACCACATGTGCCTTTTGTGTTATTTCTTAGGCACTGTCCAATTTGAGTTTGAGGTTTTGTTTTTTGTGTGTTTGGTTTGATTTTGGGTGATTGGTTTTAGTTTTTGTTTTTCTGAGAACAGGTCTCGCACTGACCCACTGACCTGGAGCTCATCGAGTAGACCAGTGAACTCCGGAGATCTACCTGTCTCCACCTTCCCCATGAGGTGGAGTTGGAACCAATATACTTGACATTTTCTGTGGTTTCTGGGCATCCAACTCAGGTTGTAGTGCCTCCAAAGCCAACACTCTATCAACTGGGTTATCGCCCAAGTCCCTGTTTTTTGGTTTTGGTTTTGGTTTTGGTTTTGTTTTTGGTTTTGGTTTTGGTTTTTGGTTTTTGGTTTTGGTTTTTGGTTTTTTGTTTTACTTTGTTTTATTGAGACAAGCCCAGTAGTCTTCTGTGTTTCTGTAGTCCAAACAGGCCTTGAATTTACAACCTTCCTGCCTTAGCCTCCCAAGCTGGGGTTTACAGATATGCACCACCATGCACAACTGTTTATATTCTATGTATACCTTATGCACATATTCCATAGATTATTCTCCATTTTAAATTCATTTCAAGCCGGGCGGTGGTGGCGCACGCCTTCAATCCCAGCACTCAGGAGGCAGAGGCCGGAGGATCTTTGTGAGTTCGAGGCCAGCCTGGGCTACAAAGTGAGATCCAGGAAAGGCGCAAAGCTACACAGAGAAACCCTGTCTTGAAAAAAAAATTCATTTCAATTGTGTGTGTGTGTGTGTGTGTGTGTGTGTGTGTGTGTGTGTGTGTGCGCGCGTGTCCAGGCACACAAGCCACAGTGCACATGTGGAGGTCAGAGGACAATTTGAGAGGTTTGTAGCCTCTCTCCTTCCACCACGTGGGTTCCCAAGGCTCAAGGTCAGATCATCAGTCTTGGCCAAAAGCACCTTTACCTGCTGAGTCATCTCGCTAGCCCTGGAGGTGATTCTAAACGGTATTTTTAACACACAGTCCTGTGTTTATACTGCAGTCCATCACATGATTCTAGATATTAAGGTCATGTTGACTCCCCAAAAAGGTGCACATTTTAGATTTTAGGATCAGGACTGTTGAAGGTGTTTTAGCTCACATCAGGACGGTGCAAACTTCTCCTTGTGAGTCTCACATGACTTTGTAAAAGACAAGGCCACTCAGGCACGGTGGTCCATATCTATCATCCCAGAACTCAGGATACAGAGGAAGGAGAATCAGAAGTTCAAAGTCATCCTCAGTTCCGCATGATTTTAGGCAGCCTGGGCTACATGAGACTCTTTGTTGTGTGTGTGTTGGGGGGGGGGAGTGTGGGTGTGCGTATGCCTGTCAATCAGGTGCAGTGATCCATGCCTGTGATCCTAGCACTTGGGAGGCTGAGGCCGCAGGAGGATCAGTGAAAGTTAGCCAACCCGGATGACATACAGAACTTCACACCAATTAGGGCTACAGAGTAAGACTCCATCTCAAGCATCCCAACTCCAAAAAGGAGACAAAGTAAAGATACATTCCAGGGTCTGAAGCCTCTCGACAGCGTTCAGGCCCCTCCTGCACTGCGAGTCCGCTCTGAGAAGCTAGCGCTGTGCCCTGTTACAGGGCTCACAGTCAGGCATGGTAGCCAGATGCAAACACGTTGCGCCTCCGAGTCCCAATGTCATATCAGAGGTGCGCACCAAAATGGCGGGGGAGTGACTCAAACTTCCTACCTAGAGCAAGACTTCCAGGGGAAGGTGACATGGGAGATGGACTCCAAAGGATGAGTAGAAGCTCCTTGGGTGGAGAAGAGGAGAACAGAAATTGTAACCCAGTTGAACTACCTGAGCCAAGACCAAGTGGAGGGGTGAGGGGCTGGAGGCTGGTTCAGGATAGAATGTGGCAAGAGACAAAGTCTTAAGACAGCAGTGTCGCTCAGTGGTAGAGTCCTTGCCTACAGCCTGCCATGAGTGTCTGAAGACAGGACTCTGCAGTACAGCACTTGCTTAAAATCCCCCAGTGAGGGGCTGGGGTGTGGCTCAGTGGTAGAGCCCCTGCCTAGAGTCCCCCAGTGAGGAGCTGGGGGTGTGGCTCAGCGGTACAGAGCTTGCCAAGCATGGGGAGGATCCTGGCTTCTATTCCCAGCCCAGTAATTTAAGGAGAAGGCAGTAGAGCAAGGGGAGAGTGTGGAGACAGCACGGACTGATTGTGCCGTGCTTTCTTATCCACCCGCCTTTTGTGATGGTCTTTGATTTCTTCCGGTCCCGCTCATTGAGCATTTGAGAGACAGTAGGGATTTGGAAGCTCCATGGCTACTCTAGGCTTGTAAATCTATAATGATGGCAGCAAGTGACAAGAGAATGGGAGGGTGGCACCAGCCAGTAGCCGCAAACAGACAGGCTTCGATGTTGCCTATGAGCATTGACTAGGAGTCTGGAGGAGAGTATCCTGGTGATACGTTTTAAATCAAATCGAATTAATCAATCCAGGTTTAAGGAACAGAGCAATCTTGGATGACCCTTGGGAAGGGTCTTGGGGAAGAGCCACAAGAGGAAGAGTTACAGGGGAGGGCTCACATGCAAATATGGCTACCAGGCCTCAAATACCCTGTAGGTGTGGTCTTGAGCAGCCCCAAGGAGGGGGGATGGCTTTTGGTGGGCTTCCTCAGGGGAAGGGATCTGGAACCAGAGGGCAGCTCTAGGGGAGGGGCTGCTGTTTGTCAGGCTTTGAGGGGGCGGGTTTGGGGAGAGCGGTGGGAAAGGGGGTGTAGGTGGAGCTTCCGCCAGAACACCTGGGAACTAGGCCTGGTGATTAAAGTCTGGAATCATAGTACTCCGGAGGCTGAGGGAGGGGGAAGGTGAATTGGTGGCCAGCCTGGGATAAACAGTAGTTCAAGATGGGTGTGGACTACAGAGTGAGATACCATCTCAAACACAGAGAGCATGATGGGAGAATGAGCTGCAAGTTGGCAGGCCTGGAGATAAGACAAAGTGAAGATAGATGTGGCTAGACCATGAGGCCCGGCTGCATCACAATGACAAGACAAGATAGTAGGGTATTTTGAATCAGTCAAGATGTGACTTAGCCTTGGTGGCCCTGGGCTGATCTTCTAGGTTGTTCATGGAAGGTAGGGGTCTGGGGGCAGGGAGGCCAGGCAGGATCTGAGACAGGGGAGAGAGATGATGTCGAGGGAGAGAATAAGTGAATAAATGGGAACCTTAGTGAAGAGAGGGGTGAGGGATCAAACTTTTATATTTTATTGTGTGTGTGTGTGTGTGTGTGTGTGTGTGTGTGTGTGTGTGTGTGTGTATACCTAAGTAGAACTTGGGTTGGGGTTCAGGGCTATTCCATGGGCAGGGATAGGGAATTGGCAAGGTTGGAGATGAAGAGAGACGGGTTTGGACAGTGTCTTAATTTCTTGTTGCTGTGTTAAATACTCCGACAAGGATCAGAAGTTGTGGTACATGCCTTTAATCTCGGCACTCAGAGCCACAGGCAGGCAGATCTCTGTACACTCAAGGCCAGCCTGGTCTACACAGAGAAATCCAGGTCAGAGCTACACGATAAGACCCTGTCAAAAAAGCATTACCTCTGATAAAAAGAATTTAAGAGGGAACAGCTCACAATTCAATACCACCATCCATCACTGCAGGGAAGTCGAGTGTTAGGAACCTGGAGCACCTGGTCACGTCATATTCACAGCCAAGAGCAGAGAGCCATGAATTAACACATGCATGCCAGTGTTCAGCTCACATTATCCACTCACAAACAGTTCAGGATTCCCCGCCTAGGAAATGACACCACCCACAGTGGACAGGTCTTCCCACCTCAACTAATGTAATCAAGATAACCCTCAACAGACATGCCTACGGGCCAACCTAAACTGGACGGTCCCCCGCTGAGGCTCCTTTCCCAGCTGACGCAAGCTTACGTCAATTTGACAATAAAAACAAACCGTTTCTAGCAGCTTCCTTCTCTAAGCCCCCAGGAACTTGCCTCTCCTGCAAAATGTGGATGGTGCTCCTCTCCACAGTTGGGAATCAGAGGCACAGAGATGGGCAGTAATATCCACAAGGTCACACAGCAAAGGGTAGAGGAGCCTGGCCTAGACCCCTGTTGGCTGGAATTCCCGAGGATCTAGGAGAGGAGTTTAAGTCTCCCTTACCAATGTCGCTCTGCTCCCTTGTGAGTTTCTCTGGACAGTTCTTCTTTCTGTCTGCCCATTTCTGTGGTTCTCAACAAGAGTAGAAAATCCAATCCTCATTTATGTATTTATTTGAGACAGGGTCCTACTATGTAGCTCTAGCTGGCCTGGAATTTATTATGTAAACCAAACTGGCTTCCAACTCACAGAGATCTGCCTGTCTCTGTCTCCTGGGTACTGGGATTAAAGACATGTGCCACCATGCACAACTAAATATAAATTTTTAAACAATATATTTATTATTGTTTTATGTGCATTGGTGTTTTGCCTGCAGGTATGTCCATGTAAGGGTGCCAGATCCCATTTGAGTTACAGACAGTTGTGAGCTGCCATGTGGGTGCTGGGAATTGAACCCAGGTCCTCTGGAAGAGGAGCCAGTGCTCCTAACCTCTGAGCCATCTCTCCCACCACCAAATAAGGGTTTTTTAAAGCTTATTTCTGTATTGTCTATTTGGGCACCACGTGTGCAGTGTGCTCAGAGGCCAGAAGGGGGCATTGGGTCCCCTGTAACCATACTAACAGACTGTTAGGAACAGCCCCACGTGGGTGCTGGGAACTGAACCCAGGTACTCTGCAAGAGCAGCAAGTGCTCTTAAGTGCTGAGCAATCTGTCCTGGCCAGGCCGTTTTTAAAGAAGTTTTTTGGGACTGAGGTTGTAGCTCAGTGGGTACAGTGCTTGCCTGGCATGTGCGAAGCCCTCCATTCTATCCCCAGAGGGGTAAGAGGAAAGGGTGTTGCTGAGATGGCTCCTAACTCTACATGCCCAACCCTCCCCTCCATCCTTCACATCCCACACCCTGAGAATGAGGCCTTTAGTTGCTTAGCAACTGGCAGAGGCTTGGAGAAAGGACCCGGAAATAGCTTAGGAGGCGGTTCCCTCTGTTAAGATAGAGGTCGTGTGTGAGTGTGTGTGTGTGTGTGTGTGTGTGTGTGTGTGTGTGTGTGTTCTACTTTTGGCCCAGCACAATGTCAAGGCTAATTGTCTCCAAACCATGCCACCTTCCACTCCACCCTTAGCACACAAAAGAACATGGCTGCCTGGAGAGCTAATTTTCCGTGTCACCTTGGACAGGCCTTGGGGGCAGTGTTTTCAGAACAAAGAAGAGGTAGTCTTGTTGAGACTGCCCCCTGCAATGTCAGCTTTGGAAAAGTTTCCCGGATGCAATGGAGACTGAAAACTGCAGCTGGTGTAGGACGGGGAGTGAAACCTGGAGAAACCCCCGTTTCTGAGGGTCGCTGTGGCTGCAGACTGGAAGTCAGAGCAGGACCCTGGGCTACGAGCCTGGCTGCTGGAGATGCTGCTTAGACGTTAAGCACGTACCTGGCAGGCACCAGGACCCAGATTTGACACTGAGAGCAGACAAAAAGGCTGGAACTGGGCTGGGGAGATGGCTCAGTGGCCAAGAGAACCTGTCTGTTGCTTTTGCAGAGGACCCAGGTTCAATTCCCAGCCCCCACATGGTGGTTCACAACTACCCGCACACCCAGTTCCAGGGGATCCGACAACCTCTTCTGACCTCCTCAAGCACCAAGCAACACACGTGGTGCATATACACGCATGCAGGCAAAACAGGGTTTCTCTTTGTAGCCCTGGCTGTCCTAGAACTCCCTCTCTATAGATCAGGCTGGCCTCAAACTCAGAGATCCGCCTGCCTCTCTGCCTCCCAAGTGCTGAGGCCAAAGGTGTGCACCACCAAGCCCCGAAATATCTTATTTTTTGTTTGTTGTTTTGGTTTGATTTTCAAGACAGGATTTCTCTGTGTAGCTCTGACTGTCCTGGAACTCACTCTGTAGAACGGACTGGCCTCAAGCTCAGAAATCTGCCTGCCTCTGCCTCCCTAGTGTTGGGATTAAAGGTGGGTGCCACTAAGCCAGCCCAGCAATATATCTTTTTAAAAAAAAAATGGCTGAGGGGCTGGAGAGATGGCTCAGAGGTTAAGAGCACTGACTACTCTTCCAGAGGTCCTGAGTTCAATTCCTAGCAACCACATGGTGTCTCACAACCATCTGTAATGAGATCTGGTGCCCTCTTCTGTATACATAATAAATCTTTAAAAAAAAATGGCCGGGTGGTGGTGGCGAACGCCTTTAATCCCAGCACTCGGGAGGCAGAGCCAGGCGGATCTCTGTGAGTTCCAGGCCAGCCTGGACTACCAAGTGAGTTCCAGGAAAGGCGCAAAGCTACACAGAGAAACTCTGTCTCGAAAAACAAAACAAAAAAATAAAAATAAAAATAAAAATAAAAATAAATGGCTGAAGCTATAACTCACTGGCAGACTGCTTGCCTGTCCTTCAAGAAGTCCTGGGTTCGATCCCAGCAACAGAAAATTTATTTTTTGAAATTTTGTATTCATATTCAATGGCAAGGTGTGGTGGCACAGGCCTTTAGTCCCAGCACTTGGAAGTCATAGGCAGACAGATCTCTGAGTGAGGCCAGCCTGATCTACAGAGGGACTTCCAGGACAGCCAGGACTAGAAAGAGAGAGAGAGAAAGAAAGAGAGAGAGAGAGAGAGAGAGAGAGAGAGAGAAAAGAAGAAGAAGAAGAAGAGGAGGAGGAGGAGGAGGAGGAGGGGGAGGAGGAGGGGGAGGAGGAAGAATGAATGAACAAAGAAAGAAATTTGTATACATTTATTTATTGGGTTGTGTGGAGGTCAGGACAATTTTCAAGAGTTGGTTCTCGCTGGGCAGTGGTGGCTCCCGCCTTTAATCCCAGCACTCAGGAGGCAGAGCCAGGCGGATCTCTGTGAGTTCGAGGCCAGCCTGGGCTACCAAGTGAGTTCCAGGAAAGGTGCAAAGCTACACAGAGAAACCCTGTCTCGAAAAACCAAAAAAAAAAAAAAAAAAAAAAAGGGTCGGTTCTCTTCTTCCATCATGTACGTTCTGAGCTTTGAACTCAGACCATCAGGCTAAGTGACAAGTGCCTTTACCCTCCAAGTCAACTGGGACTGGGGGGACCACAGTGTGTAGAGCGCTTGCCTAGCATGCACAATGTCCTGGGTTCCATCCCCAGCACCACATAAGCCGGGTGTAATGGTATGATGCCTGTAAGTCCCAGCACTTAGAAGACCGAGGCAGGCGGACCACAAGTTTAAGGTCATACTTGACTTCATAGAGAGTTGGAGGCCAGGCTGGGCTATAGGAAACCTTGTCTAAGGAAGAAAAAAAAAAAAAATGAAGTAACAACAAACAAAAGATCTAGTCTGCACCCATCCACTTCACAGATGGAGAAAGACGAGTGTGAAATACGTTCATGTCCTGAAGTGACGGTGCCAACCTGTCACCCGCCCTCCCTCTACAGCCTGAGAGCAAGCGGATTAGAGCCGGGAGTGGGCCCTAAACCTCCAGGATTAAGTCGTATAGAGAAAGCTCAGCGGATGGCCGGGAGGTGACCATCCCGCTTTGTGTTTCCTCTGTCCCGCAGGGCCTGCCGCCCAGGACCGCTGTCATGTCCTCCACCGTGAACAACGGGGCCGCCGGCATGCCATCCCCGCCCGACGCCGCCAACGGCTTCCCGCAGCCCGGCGCTTCGTCCGGGACCTGGCCGCGCGCGGAGGAGGAGCTGCGCGCCGCCGAGCCCGGCTTGGTGAAGCGCGCGCACCGGGAGATCCTGGACCACGAACGCAAGCGGCGCGTGGAGCTCAAGTGCATGGAGCTGCAGGAGATGATGGAGGAGCAGGGGTGAGTGGGGCGGGGCGAGCGGGGCGGGGCCGGGGAGATGTGATGGGCGGGAGGCCAGGCTACGTTCAGGACTGGATGCTGGAGCTGTCAGAGGCGGGGCTGGGGCGGGGCGGGGCGGGGCTAGGACCGGGAAGGGGAGGGCTACCCTCTGGGGCTTGGAGCAGCAGGGCGGGGCAGAGACAGAATAAGGGGCGTGGTTGGACATAGTAGGCGGGATTAGAGAAGGGTGAGGCGGGGCGAGACCGAGTACTTGGTGAGGAGGAGTCCCGAGTAGAGACGTGGTTAGGTTGTGCTCTAGGCACCGGGAAGAAGCGGGTAGGGCGGGACTAGACAGGGGATATGGTTGGTATGGGGTTACGATGGGCATGGCCAATCTATGCAGCGGCTCTGACCTGGGAATGGTCGGGCAGTGCCCAGAGGCTGGGTGAAGAGGGAGAGGCGGGACTAGGCAGAGTCGGGTCCGGCTTGGAGAGATGGGATGAAACCAGAGTAGCTGTGTGGGTGTCAGTGGCTGGGCTGTGCTCCCGAGCTTGGTGAGGAAGGGCGGGGTAGGGGCGTGGCTAAACTCTCCCAGGGGGCGTGGACAAGTAATAGCCAAGCTTTGTTCCCAGGAGGAGGGCTGAGGCTGTTAGTCTGGACATGGAAGGGGCTGTGGCTGGAGTGTGATGTGGCGAGGCCGGGACAGGGGTGTGATTGTGAACTTGGCAGTGGTAGCGTTGTGTGCAGGGACTCGATGTGGCAGGGCTGGAGTGGGGCTGGACAAGGTAGGGTGTGGACAGGGACGGGGCATGGGGGTGTGTGTGGTAGGGGCTAGGGGGAAGCTAAGACAGGGGTGGGCATGTGTTTGGGCTGCACTCCGGAGTTTAGCACACCATCAAGGGGCTTGGCTGCTCTAATTAAGGTAACCTGACCTGGATGTGGTTGGAGCTGTGCCCAGGTTATTGGCACAACAGGGTGGGCGTGGCCGAGACCGGGACTAGGCAGGGAGGACCTTGCACGGTGAGTGGCTCAAGAAGCTAGACTGGGATGTGACCAAGGCCTGATCAGGCTGGTGACAGGTCCCACATCTGATGACACAGACAGAGAGTCAATCTTAGTCTGCAGTGCAGGTGTGGGCGGGGCCAGAAAGGTCTGGCAGAACAAAGGCAGGGTTGGGATAGAGTGGGGGGTGTTCAGAGAGACCTGGGTACCCGGGTTGGAGCCTAGGGCTGACTCTAAAGAGCACTGGGAGCCAACAGCCTAATCCAGCAAGGAATTAAAGTCTGGACCAGCTAAGCGGAGCCACGAGCCCAGCCCACCCTTCATTTATCTGTTAGTTCAGGGAACTCAGAAACTGTCTCTGAAGCTCTATAAACTCCAACTCACAGAAGCCACAGAGATGCATTCTCCGTGCCCTAGTTATATCGTGTCGTGAGACACATGTAAACACAAATGACAACTCAAGGCCTCCGTTTGTTTCTGCAATCTATAAAATGGGTAGAGATGCCGAACCAGGCAAGAAAACACAAGGGTCCTTCTGAGTATCCAAGCTTCCTGTAGCTTCTGCAAAGTCATCATGACCTTTAACACCGCAAGCTGAGGTTTCCCCTTGAACTAGTCACTATGATGAATAATGCTGGGCTCGGAAGTCACTCTTGTCCTCAGCCACATGAACACACACACACACACACACACACACACACACACACACACACACGATCACACAGACACACAGGCACGCACATGCATTCATGAATGAACGAACACTCACTTGTATGTAGGCTCACACATGAACACACACACAATCAAATAAATAATAATTTAGAGACAGGGTCTCACTACGACGTAGCCCTGGCTAACCTGGAACTTACTATCCTTCTGTAGTCAAATGCTCTACCACTGAGCTACACCCCCATCCATCCTTCTGCAGTCAGATGCTCTACCACTGACTACACCCCCATCCATCCTTCTACAGTCAAATGCTCTACCACTGAGCTACACCCCCATCCATCCTTCTGCAGTCAGATGCTCTACCACTGACTACACCCCCATCCATCCTTCTGCAGTCAAATGCTCTATCACTGACTACACCCCCATCCATCCTTCTGCAGTCAAATGCTCTACCACTGACTACACCCCCATCCATCCTTCTGCAGTCAGATGCTCTACCACTGAGCTACACCCCCATCCATCCTTCTGCAGTCAAATGCTCTACCACTGACTACACCCCCATCCATCCTTCTGCAGTCAGATGCTCTACCACTGAGCTACACCCCCATCCATCCTTCTGCAGTCAGATGCTCTACCACTGACTACACCCCCATCCATCCTTCTGCAGTCAGATGCTCTACCACTGAGCTACACCCCCATCCATCCTTCTGCAGTCAGATGCTCTACCACTGACTACACCCCCATCCATCCTTCTGCAGTCAGATGCTCTACCACTGACTACACCCCCATCCATCCTTCTGCAGTCAGATGCTCTACCACTGACTACACCCCCATCCATCCTTCTGCAGTCAGATGCTCTATCACTGAGCTACACCCCCATCCATCCTTCTGCAGTCAGATGCTCTACCACTGAGCTACACCCCCATCCATCCTTCTGCAGTCAAATGCTCTACCACTGACTACACCCCCATCCATCCTTCTGTTAACCACAATGACTCAAGTCTTTGTACTGCAGCTGTGGTCCACCACACGGTGATCCTAGAAGTTTATTTATGAGTCGAAAGATGTTGTCAAAGGCCAAGAATGTAGCTTGATGGTAGCCTGGCTGCCTATAAAATTCCCCAGTGAGAGGCTGGGGGCTTGGTTCAGTGGTAATTCATGTCTGCCTAATATGTACAAGGCCCCGCATGCCATCCCCAGCAATGCCTTAAAAAACAAAACAAACAAGCAAACAACTCACCACATAAATAAAGGACATAGCCCAGTGTGGTGGCACATGCCTCTAGTCCCAGCACTTGGGAGGCAGAGGCATGTGGATCACTGTGAGTTCGAGGCCAGCCTGGACTAGAAAATGAGTTCCAGGACAGCCAGGGCCATACAGAGAAACCCTGTCTTGAAAAAATATATAAATATAAAGGACATGTTTAGGTTTTGCTTAAAAAAATAAACTTTCAAAAGCCAAATTAACCTTCTGTAAATTGTTTGTTGAGAAAAAGATAAGAAATAAGGGAGGGCAGGGCATACCATTTCCATGGACATGGTGAGGACTATGACTTCTAGGAGACGAGATAGTGGATCCTGAGCAGGAACCAAAGCAAGATGAGGCCCTCTCCTCCCCTCCACATCTCCATCTGTCACTAAATCTTCCACTCTGTAGAATAAAAACCCTGGAGGTCATGATCCAGAACTCATCCACTAGATGAGACATCTGTTAGTGCTACATCAGGCATGAACTGTGTGCTCAGTCCTGAGGGGCAGCCTGTGATTCTGCACTGAGACACTAAGGCAGGAGAATTACAGGGCAGAGACCAACTTGGATTACAAGTGAGTTGCAGGCTAGCCTGGGCTACACAGCAAGACACCGTTATTAAAATAAATAGATCTGGGCGGAGGTGGTACACGCCTTTAATCCCAGCACTCAGGAGGCAAAGCCAGGTGGATCTCTGTGAGTTTAAGACCAGCCTGGTTACAGAGCGAGATCCAGGATAGGCACCAAAACTACACAGAGAAACCCTGTCTTGAAAGCAAAAGATAGGTAGGTAGATAGATAGATAGATAGATAGATACATACATACATACATACATACATACATACATACATACATACACAGATACATAGATAGATAGATACATACATACATACACAGATACACAGATAGATAGATAGATAGATAGATAGATAGATAGATACATACATACATACATACATACATACATACATACATACAAACAGACAGACATAGATACATAGATGCATAGATAGATACATAGATAGATACGGAGCTGGAGAGGTGGCTCAGCAGTTAAGAGCACTAGCTGTTCTTCCAGAGGACCTGGGTTTGATTCTCAGCGCCCACACAGTGGTTGTTGCAGGAGGTCTGTTGCCTTCTTCTGGCCCCTTTGGGCACCAGACACACATATGGTTCACACATATGTATAAGTGAAACACTTATACATAAAATAGTAATTAAAACTTTTAAATGTTTGTTACATGGGC